>NC_086104.1:107046742-107259242 GCF_963921235.1 Mobula hypostoma
GCTGGTAGTAGCAAGTTTTATTTGCACCAATCAGGTCTTGAGCCATGGCTGCTACGGGGAAGCTATCCACATATGGAATATCCACAGAATCTCACATTGTTGGCATGAAATTTATCTTGGGTTTGAGATACCTACTTTCCATGGGTTGTTAAAACGGCATTTTCCAACCTCAAGGCTTCACTCACTAACAAGGCAGACAATAGCGTGTACCAACAGTTCACCATCCCCAATGTCTCTCATTATGCTAGTTTTGAAATATAGAACATAAAACAGTACAGAACATTTAACCTAGTGCAAGATCAATTTAATGCTTCCCTCCCACATAACCTACCATTTTTTTTTTCATCCATGTGTCTATTAACAAGTCTTGGATGTGTCTAATAGATGTGCCTTTACCACCACCTGGCAGTACGTTTGCATTGTGAAAAAATGTCTACCTTTGACAACCCCCCGTATACTTAACTCACTGTCTGTCTATGCCTCTTACTATCATAAACTATCAAGTGACCTCTCATCTTTCTTCTCTCTAAAGAGAAGCCCAAGCTCACTCAACCTTTCCTCACAAGACATTCTCTAATCCAGGTAAATCTCCTTTACACTCTCTTTAAAGATTCCATATCCTCCTTATGAGGCGACTGGAACTGAACATGTTATTCCTAAGTGTGGTCTAACCACAGTTTTATAGAGCTGCAACATTATCTTGTAGCTCTAGGACTTTAACCCCTGACTAACGAAGGCTACGACACCACATGCCTTAAGCAATTTTAAAGGATCTGTAGATGTGAGCCTCAACATCCTTCTGTTACTCTAAACCGAGGGGCAGGAAAATCTTGCTGTTAATCCTGTTCTCAGCGTTAAAAGTTTTACTTTTCAAACTATATCGTTTTGTGCTTTTACAATTGAATTCTATGCTACTTCTCAACCCAGCTCTGCAACTTATCCCGTTGTAGCGCACAAAATGGTGGAGGAACTCAACCGGTCAGGCAGCATCTATGGAGAAGAATACAGCCGACTTTTTGGGCTGAGACCCTTCATTAAGACTTTCTATGTAGCCTGTGACAAGTTCTGTGTACAAATCCATGCTAAGTTCATCACCCTTGTTTCTGATACTTCTCACATCAAACCTATCCAACTGCATGAATAATCTATCTGCTGCCTATCTTTCCTCATAGTCTCTACACATTGCATCTAACTTCCCTCCAACTGCTGCATCCTGTCTTCACTCTTTCTCTTACCCCTCGCCAATCTCTGCAATGGCTCTAGAAAGCCTGCCCGTAAGTATATTGGTCGGGTGTCACTTGTCCCTTTTGTACAGATCTTACCATATATTGCCAGCATTTCATTGTGGCTGATTAGGAATCATGAAACTCGTTGTGAAGTACCTAATCTCACCTCTTGGACGATAGCTCACTACCTATTTCAAGGACAAATAGGGACATGTAATACTGGCCTTCCAGACAAATGTACACCAAAGTCTAGCTTGCATCTTGGGCTGTATACTTTCACTCCAAGACTTCTCTTCTTACTTTTTACACATTTTTACTTTTGGCCACAGTGATCAATGGAAAGAAAATAGTCATAGGAAAGTACAGCACAGAAACACGCTAGTCTGTGCTCAACCATTCAAGCTGCCTACTCCCATTGATCTGCACCAGGACCATAGCCTTCCATACCCCTATTACCCCTGTGCCTATCAATACTTCCAAACATTGAAATCGAGCTTGCATGCACCACTGGCGACTTGTTCCACACTGTCATGACCCTCTGAGTGAAGATGTTTGCCCTCATGTTCCCCTTAATCTTTTTGTCTTTCACCCTTGACCTCTGGTTGTTGTCCCACCCAACCTCTGGGGGGGAGGGAAGGGGGGGAGAACCTGCTTGCATTTTATCTATACCCGTCATAATTTTGTGTACCTCTATCAAATCTCAATGTTCAATGCTCCAAGGAATAAAGTCCCAATCTATTCAATCTTTCCTTATAACTCAGGTCTTGCAGACCCAGCAACATCCTTGTAACTTTTCTCTGTACTTATTTACATCTTTTCTGTGGGCAGGTGACCAAAACTGAACACAATAGTTCAAATTAGGCCTCACCAATATCTTGTATAAGTTCAACATAACATCCCATCTCCTGTACTCACTATTTTGATTTATGAAGGTCATTGTACCAAAAGCTTTCTTTGTGACACTATTTTCAACGTAATATGGACCTGTACTCCCAGATCCCTTTGTTGTACCACGTTCCTCAGTGCCCTACCCTGGTTGGTCCTACTGAAATGCAATACCTTGCACTTGTCTGTATTAAATTCCTTCTGCCATTTTCAATCCATTTTTCTAGCTGGTCCAGATCTCGCTGCAAGCCTTGATAGCCTTCCTTGCTGTACACTATACTACCCAATCTGCAAATTTCATGATCTGGTTGCCAACCTTCTGCCTTGCCTTCATCAACTTTCCTGGTAACTTCTTTGAAAAATATATAAGATTGGGTAGGCATGATCTACCAGGCAGGAAGCCATGCTGACCATCCTTAATCAGTCCATGTCTATCTAAATACTGGTATATCTGCTCTCTTAGAATTCTATTCAATAATTGATGTCAGGTGTACTGGCCTATCATTTCCTGGTTTATCTTGAGAGCCTTTGTTAAACAGTGGCCTATGCAGTGCTCACCTGTTGATAATGTTTTAAATGTCTCTGCTAGGGTCCTGTCAATTTCTGTACTTGTCTCTCACTGGGTCCGATGGAGCACCTTGTCAGGCCCTGGAGATTTATCCACCCTAATAGCCTCAGCATGTCAAACATCTCCTGTAATCTGTATAGTGTCCATAAAGTTGATGCCACTTTGCCTCACTTCTATAGACTTGCCCATCTCCTGTGTAAATACAGATAAAATAAAATTATTTAATGTTCTTAATGTTTTTCTTTAGAAATAATTGACTTATATACATTTTGATTACAGGTAAAAGTGCTGTTTGTTCGTAATTTGGCCAGTACAGTAACAGAAGAATTACTAGAAAAGACTTTCAGTCACTTTGGCAAACTGGAGCGGGTGAAGAAACTTAAAGATTATGCATTCATTCACTTTGATGAAAGAGATGGTGCAGTAAAGGTAAAGAAAGTTTCAATGTAGTGCATATGCAGCAAGTGAAAGGCATGAGTTTGTCATAATCCATGCAAGTGATCATTTGACTCAGCTTGTTTGTTTAATTATTTATATCTGGGCAAATAATTATGTAAAACCGCTATACTGACTACTTTGTTCCAGGCAATGGATGAAATGAATGGGAAAGATCTAGAAGGGGAAAATATTGAAATTGTTCTTGCTAAGCCACCAGACAAGAAGAAAAAAGAACGTCAGGCTCAGAGGCAAGCTGCTAGATCTCAGCTGTGAGTATATCTGATGGTTCAGTATTTTTAATCTTATTTCAAGTCAGGTTAATTATAGTCAGCAGTTTTTTCCAAGAAACTGTTCCAGTTAAAAAGTATTGCTTTTGGTGATGCATGGAGTCTAGGTCAGATTCCAGCCTAGTGGGAATGTCCAGCTGTAAGACAGGCTGCTGGTGCATCAGCAGATCTATTTGACAGCACTTCTACTTTGGCTGTTTGCACATCAATTATTTGTTTAAGTCATATAAGCATGAATCCTTTCAGGACAAATCTGGTGTATTCAATTCCTGATGTTTTTGAAATTTGGAACTTTTTGCTTATTATCTGGTAATTGGTGTTTGACCAGCAGATGGAAGTAAATGTTATTAATTGGTTATAGATCTAGCTAATAAAGCACATGTTTCAGAAATATACCTTTAAAAAGCTTTTTTGAACTCTTATTCCTGATTGAGGTTAAGCTCTTTACAGAATGCTAGGTTCCCCTGTTAGGAACTGATTTTTGTTTCCTCTATCTTGCCCTCAGTTAAACCAGAAGAGCAGACTGTATGTAATGTTGTATTCTGTGAATCTCCCACACTAGATTTGTTGGCGTTTAGATTAGATTGAAACTGTTGTGCCAATTATTTCGGTCATGGATGATTGCCTTATCTCCTTTAACTTTGTTTCCTATTTTGGTCCAAAACTGAATTTAGTTTTCACAATTGTAGGTCAGATAGGCTATGTACAACTGTACAGGTTGATCCGTCTGAAATGTACTATATCCCTGCACTTCTAATGAATTAAAAAAGAAAAACATAGTAAATGTAAATTGCATCCTTCAGTTTTACCTGTTCATTTAGGTTACCTTGTACAGTTGCAGATGCTCTTGTCATACAGTCTGCTTTATTTTGATGGCATAGATTACAGTTTTTTTTCGGTTCTGTTGCACCTAATATTGATGACCACGGGAGATGTGTTTCTCATGTTGCCTGTGGTAATCAGTATTGAGAATGGTGACTCATGAAGACATGGTAGTTCTTGAAGGATTGAGAAATGAAAACATCACTCAATCTGCTTGCTGACAGTTCAAATGTTCCATTTGATATCCATGTATACTTTGATTATAATATATTAAGAGTAGGTCTTTGCTTTAACTTAAAAAACATTTATTATTGTAACTGAACTAATGTCTTATACAAATCAAATGTCTTTTTAACTCCAGGTATGAGGATTATTATTACTACCCTCCTCCCCGCATGCCCCCTCCAGCACGAGGCAGAAATCGTGGAGCCAGAGGAGGTTACAGTTACTCCTTAGATTACTATAGTTACGAAGATTACTATGATTATTATGGCTACGATTACCATGATTATCGTGGAGGATATGAAGATCCATATTATGGTTATGATGATTATCAAACGACTGCTAGAGGACGAAGTGGCAGGAGTGGGAGAGGTGCTCCTCTTGTCAGAGGTCGTGGAGTTCCCCAACCACGTGGAAGATCTGGATTCACACAACGTGGTCAAATGGCAGGGAGAGGTGCTCGTGGTGCAAGAGGGGGTCCCCAGACACAGCAGAGAGCCCGCGGGGTACGTGGTGTGAGGGGTGGCCGCGGTGGAAATGTAGGAGGCAAACGAAAAGCTGATGGGTACAACCAGCCAGATTCGAAGCGGCGCCAGACCAATAATCAGAACTGGGGCTCCCAACCTATTGCTCAGCAACCGCTCCAAGGTGGTGATTATTCTGGTAACTATGGTTACAAATCTGAGAACAACCAGGAGTTTTATCAGGCTACTTGTGGGCAACAGTGGAAATAAGCCATTAGGGTTTATAACGTGACTGATAGCTTGTTTGAACTGACTTCAAAAATCCAATTGGCTGCCGCTAGGTAATTGGTGACATCTGGCAAGAATCCCATATGTGCAAATCTGTGTATATATTTTTACCAAATAGACGATGGCACTGAGAATGGCTTTTTTTTTTGGAAATTTGGCTGCTTTGATAAAAGCATTCCAGAAGGTTTAGTAGAGGTTTGACATAATTCATCATGTTTTTGACCTTTTTTCGAAAATCTGGCTTACCATTTCGACATGGCTTCACTGTATGCATATTACTGGTAGTTCTGTTTCCATGACATTTTCAAGCTAAATAGATTTTCAAACTGTGTTCTCCCCCCCACCCCCGCCCCCACTGAATTACTTGTAATTGAAATAACTGATGTTTTTGTACATTACTACCAGGAGTAGGCAAGTTGAACCTAGATGAATTTATTTGCTTTTGTCGAATTTAACATTACATTTCTTTGATTTGGCTATTCCAGAAGTGACACTTGGTCAAGTTCTTGTATTTTCTACTGTTAATATCTACTTCAATAAAATTTCAAAATTCCCGAGCCGCATGGATTTAACCAAATACCATTTTGTTGCAATCATTTTCCATTGACATTTTTTCCAATCTCGCAAAAGCTGATCCAAATTCTCCAATGAATTTATAATGGAAATCCTTGGTCAGAATGGTTATGGAAGGAAGTACTAGAAGCGTGTTTTAACATTTGCACAGTTTTAGTTATGTATTTCTTGTATGTGAATGATATTTAACATTGAGAAGGAAATTCTTTTAAGGTAGCATGTGATACATCAATAGCAGAGTCAAAATTGATCGGGTGAACTAGGGCACGTTATTGAGGCACATTTGCTTTGCATTAAGTTATCTAACTGACTTGCTGCATTGCTGTTTGACTTTTAATAAAGCACTGATCTTATGTCATGGAAGTACTGTGGGGATGATGCCAAAGGGTACCTTAGATGTATTTGTTCTTTGTGGTTTGTGCTTTTTGTACCTTTTTTCCAAATAAAGTTATATTCCTGAAGATGAATTTTTGGTCAAAAGAACATTTCTAAAGTACAAATCACAAAAAACCTAGCTGCTATTAATTTTCAGCAGTAAATACTTATTTTAGTATGTGCTTTGCTTAACACCTAAAATGCTTACTCTGTGTTTTGAAATAACTGATGTTTGCTTAACCAAGCTAAGATCTGTTCTCAAAATATGGTGACATATTTTGATCAAATTCTCTTTGGAAACAGGAGTGTACCATTTCTTACATTCTAAGAATTAAATTCAGAAATCCATATTAACTTCAAACACAAATTGTGTACTTTTGAGCTTATCCAGATAAACAATGCTGTGAATATATTTTTAAATTGAAAAATTACATTGGACCACCTGGGTGTGTATATGGATTAATGTAAATGTGCTGAAAGCTCAGGAATCATTTGAAAAGCTGAAAATATATTTAAATTAAATGGTATACTCAGTTTTTAAGATGAATTCACCTGGGCAGTGATAATAGCTTGTTTGTTGTACTTTGGGTTCAGATAGCTAATATACTGAAATATTAAATACTGGATTATTGAGCAGTAACATTTTTCTTAAATTCTTACTGGCTTCCTTTTGTTGCCTGACTAGCAGGAAAACGAGGTCGAGGCCGGTCCTGACCTGTTTTGATGATGACTGACTTGCTGAAGTTACACTGGAAGCTGCTAAGAGGTGATGGTAAGATTCCAGATGATGACGCCAAATGGAGACCAGGAACAGCCAAGGAAAAAAGCTTCAGATGTCAATGTATATGGACTGTAATTTTTAAATTTTGTATAGCAAATTTACCTTTTTTGTAATATACAGGGGTAGTGGTGGGTGATAACCATTGCTTTGTTGGATGATTTCATAATGGCTACGGTATTCGTACAAATACCAGACCTGCTCAGAAAACATTGTGTCCAAGCCATTGCGTTCACGTCCAGCTGATTGTAGTTCTTGTGTTATTCCTCATCACTACCTCACACTGCAGTTCGAGAACTCATTACTCCTGAAGAGGACTGCTTGCAGATGGAAGTGTAATTAATCACCAATATTTCAGGTAGTTGAGCATTCCAGAAGAATGGTTCTTTTCTGAACCTAACTTTAAAAAAGGGGGTTGTTAACTTACCTCGGTAAACGAGGATCAAACTACCCTTTGTGTACTGTATATATAGAGAACTGTAAACAAGAGCAAGATTTGTTTTGCTGTATCTGCCACAAAGAGAACCTTTTATTGCCTGCTTAGTTTTATTCAGTACCCTTTTTAGTTCAGGCTAAATTAGTGTATTGAGAATTGTAGTGGTACCCTATCTTTATTACAAATGACCATAACAAACCTTGCTCTTGTCTCTATTAAACTGAAATTGCTGTTGCTTTTTCAGATACTATAGTTAACCTTAGGTTGTATTATAGTTGAAGGAGCTGTTACTTTTGTAAGTACTGAGATGTTGGAAATTGAAAATTCAATGACAGCAAACTGTAATGTTTAAATTACAATATCCCTTTAAATAGTTTTGTATGGGTTAGTTTTACCAATGTATGGAATTGCACATATCTTTGTGTTCTAATGAAGTTAATACTTTGTTAGTTTGGATTTGATGTGTGTACTGTACTCTGTAGTAAGCACACTTTTTCATAAGTTGCCCCCATGACTCAGTGGCAAGTTTCTTTTGTAAATACCTTTCACAAATGTCCAACCTTTTGACCTAGAATTTTTTCCAATTTGTTTCCTGGTTCCAAAAGTGATACAGTGAGCCCCATAACCATAACTACCAGGTTTAGAAAGGATAGGATGCTGATTTGTACAACTACAGAGATTAGATGCACAACATTTTTATTACCTCTTAAGGTTATCTTAAGATATTTGCTCTTGGTATATTAGGATGGTTGAATGACTTAAGATACTTTAAGTAACATGGTATAATGCTTTAGTGGTTCTTTGAACTTAAGTAATAGAGTAGGCTTATATTTGTTGAGAATTCTTAATTCATATAAATTGACCCTTGAGCAACTTATAATATGCATTTTAGTACCATAGGATAGTTTAAAATGAGATGTATTTTGGTTAAACTTAGAACTGAAAGAGTGGTTGTGGTTTAACTAAGAATTATCCTAGCACTATGGTGCCTTGTTTTGGTTTTGAACAGCTTGTTCAATAGGTTATAATATTCCTCACTATAGGTCATTACAATGGCCAAGTTTATCTAAGTAATTTTATGTTTAGTCTTTGTGCTAATTTCATTTGGGTTACATTGTATAAAAAAAGGATTAGCAAGGCTGGTCTAGCATTAGAAAGTGCACATAGTTTCATGGTTAATAAACCTGTCTGCCTTCACTGAGATTTGTGAATGTTTGTCATGCTAGAGGATGTGCGTAACTGCCTTGAGTGATTCAGAACTTCAAGGGAGTTGGAGACTAGAGAGTTGGTGCAGATATTTAAGAAAAAAATCCTTGCAGAAATAACTACCTAGATGTTGAGGCATCGGATTTTAAATTAACATGACTGTATTTGCATCAGTCCTACCGTGCCTATAAAAATCAGACTTCAGGTTATTTTATACTGATGTATTTTATCCAGTATTCTTGACAATATTGCATTCTGTTGGGATCCAATGCTGCATTTCTTGTAAATTGTTGCTATAATCATGTTTCACTGTTGTAGTTTATATATTTAACAAATGACATTGTAGGCTTAATGTCAGTGGCATTGCATTTGTAAAAGATGTGAGGGCAGGTCAGTACCTACACCATGGTGTTCTATCTTGCACTGACCAGGTTTGTGGAAACTTGTAAGTGGATCAAGACCATGTAGATAGATGGATGGGACCAAGAAAATTGAGCAAAAGTTCAGGTAAAAATAAGAACAGAAGGGTGAGATATGTGAAAGACTTTATAAATTTTGGGATTCAAATGTGTTTGATTAAAAGGGATATTGTAGTTTTAAGTTTACCCCAAAGTTTGCAACTAAATGAAAGGTTAATATCTGGATGTGAATTGGTAAATCTTGGCAAAAACTACCTGATCAATTATTGCCTTCATCTACCTATGGAAACTGGAGATGTTACTTGTCCTGAAAGGACCTTGCTGCTAAGTACAGCAAGATTTCATTGGCATTGATCATCATCGCTTCATTCCTGCAGATAAACATTGTTTTATACTGTAAGCTGGAGGTGAGTGTAACTTATTTTTGTAATAAAGATTTTGATTTTTAAGCATGTTTTCCTAATGGAGGATTTCTTTGGTTGTCCATTTGATGACAGAACAATCATATATCTAGTTTCAAAATATTTCAGTGAAGCAGATCTGTCCATGCACTATCAGGTGGCAATCAAATTATGTTGAGGTCCATTTTCTTGGAGAAAGAACATTCCGCTCAGAGGTAGTGAATACATTTTCTTGACAGTTTTCTCTACCCCAACGACCTTGTTGATCAGGATTCTTACAAGATTCTAATTATAGGTCCTTTCATTGGGAATCTCCAATACAGAGAAGATCTGATGTTTTCCTTACTATTTAATAATTACATGACCTTAAGACTAATTTTGCATTACCTGTGACTCCATCAATGGATAGTAAATGGGTCAAATTTAAATATGCTAGCGACATTCCTAATTGTAATTAAGGTGGCAATGTGCTCTATTATTCTGCCTTATTCACTGGTTCAAAGTGTGGATTCTTTCAGAAACATTAGCTTTAGCGTCCTTTTCATTTTGATAGATCTACCAACTGCAATCACTGCTGCTTATATTATTTTAATACTGGAGCCCTGTCCCAACTAAAGTTAATGCCAAGGTAGTTAGTTACTTTGGCCATTTAGGCAAGCTTTTCTCAAGGTATTAAGTGACAAAAAATGATGTTTGTTTGCCCTAATGTAATGGGGTGAACAGCAAATAAAAGTAGAGAAAATATAGGCGATAGTTGGTTTAAGTATAGGTCTTAAATACTGGATGGGATGTCTGATTTGGGTCTACAAATATAACTTATAAAGAAAACAGACATTTTAAAATGCAGAATTATAGGAAATTTGGTAAAAGCTGACTTAACACAAGACTCCATGGGTAAATTAGGAAGAGGAGAGATAATTATATGGTCTAGGTGACATCATAACTTTCAAGCAAATTTAGGCCATTTGGCCCATTAAGTCTGCACCACCATTCAATCATGACTGATACTACTTTTCCCAATCCTCAGCCTCACTCTCTGCCCATCTCCCTCTAACCTTTGATGCCATGTCCAATCAAGAACCTATCAAGCTCTGCCTTAAATGCACCTGAAGACCTGGCCTCCATAGCTTCCTGTGGTAGCAAATTCCACAAATTCACTGGCTAAAGAAATTTCTCTGCATCTTTTGAATGGAAGCCCCTCTATGCTGTGGCAGTACTCTCTTCCCTGTACTACCCCCCCACCACCACCATGATAAACATCCTTTCCATGTCTACTCCTTTCAACATTCGAAAGGTTTCAATGAAAATCCCCATCATCCCTATAGATTCCAGCAAGTACCCAAAACTATCAAATGTTTCTTGTATGATACCCTTTCATTCCTGAAATCACCCTTGTGAACCTCTGAACCCTCTCCAGTACCAGGACATCTTTTCTTGGGTGAGGAGGCCAAGACTGTTCACAATCCTCAAGGTAAGGCCTCACCAGTGCCTTATAAAAAATCACATTCCTCCTCTTGTATTCTAGATCTCTTAAAATGAATGCTAACCTTGCATTTGCTTTCCTCACCACTGACTGTACCT
The DNA here is from genome assembly GCF_963921235.1 of Mobula hypostoma. Lineage (NCBI taxonomy): Eukaryota > Metazoa > Chordata > Chondrichthyes > Myliobatiformes > Myliobatidae > Mobula > Mobula hypostoma. The sequence continues at coordinate 107,057,712 of NC_086104.1, forward strand.
GCAAGTTAACCTTTAGGGTGTTCTGCACAAGGGCTCCCAAATCTCAGATTTTTGGATTTTCTCTGTTAACATTTGTTCCTACTATCAAAGTGAATTGTATTTAATTTGCCATTTTCTTGACCGTTCTCCAAATCCAAGTTCTTATGCAGCCTACCTACCGGTTTCCTCAACACTACCTGCTCTCCCATTAATCTTTGTATCTGCAAACTTGGCAACACAGCCATCTATTCCATCATCTAAATCACTAATATGCAGCAGTTGGTAGTAATAGAAATTGCACACTTCTGCCCCCGACATTAGCATACTGTTGGTGCCTTCCACAGCGAAGACTGGCACAAAGTCCTCATCCGCATTTTTGTCCCTCATTATTCTCCAGTGTAATTTTCCAGTGGTTCGCTATCCCATGTCCACCTGTTCTATTTCTAAATATTTGAAAAGGCCTTTGGTATCCTCTTTTGTGTTATTGGCTAGCTTCATGTTTTATCTTTTCTCATTGCTTTTATGTTGCCTTCTGTGAATTTTAATAGCTTTCCACTTTTTGTTTTGTTACATGGCCCCTCTTTTGCTTTTATGCTGTGTTTGACTTCCTTTGTCAGCCACGGTTGCCTTGTCCTCTCTTTAGAATACTTATTGTTTGAGGATGAATCTATCCTGTGCCTTCCACAAACACACCCATTGCTGCCCTGCTGCCATCTCTGCTAGCGTCCTCTTCCAATCAACTTTGGCCAGCTCCCCTCATGCCTCTGTAATTCCCTTTACTCCATTGTATATTGATACATATGATTTCTGAAGAATGGTTCTTTTTATCACTTCCTGCTCTCTGCATATGTCCATTAACTAACAATCACTAACATTATCTCCAATTTGTGCCTCATTATCTTGTCCCAAAGATTATTTAAATAGAACTGTAGAGGTATCTGGTTGTCCCAGTGCATGATTCACAAATGGTATATGGCAGCTAATTTGGAAAGCCAATTATGTTTACTGTGCAGAAAAGTACAAAGGCAGAGGTTGTGCTTGTAAGACCACAACTGTTGTATTTTGTACAGTGTTGGTCTTGAGGATGGATGTTAATGCACTGGAAACGTTTCAATGAAGACATGCTGGTCAAGTACTTGGAATGAGGTTGTCTTGTGAGGAACATTCAGACAGCTGTGGCTTGCATCTATGGGAGTTTAGAAGTAGGGGACTTGATTAAAGAATAAATCTTGGTGTTGTGATAAAGGATGCAGAAGGCTGCTGTTTCCTTTGTTGAGGAATCTCAAACTAATACTACTTTATTTGTGTGGACTGGAGTGCACTGCAATCCTGTCTTGAGCAATGACAAAGTTCTATTTTACTCACTGTTTTTAAAGATTATGGGCTGCCGATTTAAGGCAGAGATGAAACAAAAAAAATGTTTGAGTCAATTGTTAGCAACTCTTAGAGGGTAGTTAAATAATTCATAAGCAGAGGTAGATAGATTTCTGATAGGCAAAGGTGGGTGGATAGAGTAGGAATTGAGGGTGTAATCAGATTGGGCTTAATGATCAAGATATATAGGCCAAGAGGTCTGCCCCTGTTCATTCAAGTTTGCTGCTTGCTAAACGTGAATTGACTTGAGTGGACATATCCTACTCAGTAGGCTTTGGAAGATAATGGTATGGGCCATTGTCAAAGGTGACAGTCTGGTTGTGAAGAATGAAGGGGAAATGAGCTTTGCCACAATCACGTGATGCCATATAGAACGGGTGGGTACAGCCATCAGTCTCGGCATATGAAACAGGAGGGAGAAGAATGGCTAATGGCAGCTGGGAAAGAACTTCCTCAGACAATGTTATGCCCACCTAACAGGTTTTGTGCTTGTAACTCAAGATCTGTACTGGCTTTACCTTCAATTATCATTGCCGTAAACTCTGGAATCCCATTCTAAAGTTGGCCGGCTCCTCTGCGCTCCACTCTGCTATTCAGTGAGATTGAAGTTAAAAGCAGATATATTCAGGTACTTATTTGTCACGGTATACAACCCTGAGATTTCTGGGTATTCACAGTAAATACAAAGAAACAACAGAATACAAACAGACAAGACATCCAATGTGCAAAAAACAACGAACTATGCAAACGCAAATAAATGAATAAATGAGCAATAACCATCGAGGTTGAAAGTAAGTCAGTTCAGTGACGGGGAAAGTGAAGTTATTATCCCTCAACCATCAGACTCTTGAACCAGAGGGAATAACTGTTCCTGAACCTTGTAGTGTGGGCCTTGAGACTCCTGTAGTTCTTCCTCATGGCAGAAGTGAGAAGAGAGCATAACGTGGGTGGAGGGGTCCTTGATAGATACTACTTTCCATGTAGATGGCTACATGATTGCTCTACCCTCCTGCACTATCCCATACCCGTTGATTTTTTTTTAACATCTGTCTTTCTCTGACTTGAGCACCCATAACCAAACATTCAATACCAAATGTTAGTCTATTAAACCTTCGCTGCGTCTAACTTGGGCAGTGTGAGTCCAGTGTCCTATACATTGCAGGTACTTTCACTAGGATATGCACATCGAAGTGACGGATATCTGACTTCTAAGAAAAACTCGGTTTTGTGTTAATTTTTACACACTTTTAATTAGGATCTACATACTGCTGCGGGGGTTTGCGTTCAACCTCCAAAAAAAAATCATAGCGAAAAATTTGGCTAGAGCATTCAGACAAAGCCTTGAAAAGATGGACCCCGATACCATCAGGTTCGCAATCAGCATGATACTGCGAGACCGCTATTTCCATAAAGCAACAACGAAATGCTACGCTGTCTTTCCTCGACAAGTTCACAAAAAAGAGTTGAACCAGCTGATTTACTCCACTCATACCAGAGAGCTTGCGTTCAGTTGCAGCCGGACCCAAACACCATCCGGTGACTTGCCGAGCTCTCGTCGGGCCCGGCAGACTACTCCCATTAGGTGTCGGAAGTGACGCAGTAGGTGGAGGGTGAACCGGAAGGGGCGGGTGTCCGCGGGACGGGCTCCGAGTACGGGTCCAACATGCCGGCCGTGCCCCGGGCGCTGCAGCGTCTGGGTCTCAGGCTGCGCATTCACCTCATTCGCGACATTAGCCGCCAATATCCAGTCTTTTGTGGCATTTTCCTGCTCCTCACCTCCTGTACCCTGCTGCTGAACAGGTAAATGGTGACGGACAGTGTCGGGGAGCGTGGGGACGCCTGGTGTTGGGGCTGGGCTGGGAGATGGTCTGTGAGGTATTCACAGGATGGGGTAGGCGGTCCATTGCGGGGAACAAGCCAAGGAATTCAGTGATTTTTGTCAGTGTATCAGGCAGGGTTGGTGCTACTACAGGCATCAGCAGAGTTCCGGGGTCTCTGTCACAATGAGGGCAGTAAATTAGCTGCTTCATCATGGTGAGGATGGGGGTTTCATGGTCTCCGTCGATTGAAAGTACCAAAAACAACAAGTGGCAGTTCTGTGGGCGAAAATACCTTGTTAGTGAGGGAGATCAGAGGAGAATGGCCAGACTGGTTCAAGCTGACAGGTAAATAACCGCGCGTTACAACGGTGGTGTGCAGAAGAGCATTTTATGAACGCATAATATATTGAACCTTGGAGTGGATGGGTTACAACGGCAGAAGACACACCCAGTGGACACGCTATCAGGTACACGGAACCTATGTTCCGTGTACCCTGCATCGTTGAGTGCACTTTTTGTTAGTCATATCACATGGTAGATTTATCTTAAAAGCACACTTACAAATACTTGTTCAGTCGACAATACACATGACCCCCTGTTCTTATCATGCACTAACCTCCCCACCACAACCTGCACTTGTTCTCTCTGAAATATCCGTTCCAGTCACCAGCAGTTTCAAGGAATTACACAGCCAGCTAGTTCTGTATACATTTGGTGTCTCAATCTTTTTCAGCAATTGTTTTAAGGTAATTATGTGCATACTGTTTGAAGTACATTCCCGGCCACTCTGTTCTTGGTGTCACCTCTATGCACTAAACTTTTCACAAAAAGCTTACCAATATAAAGAAGAATCTTACTTATAAATATAGATATTTCTTCTTGGGCCCTTAGCCCTCAGTGGAGCACAGGCCACTGATGATCTCCTGTCTCTATAGTCCAAAGTTGATGCTGTAGTTGTAGTTCATCAATGTTTCTGTAATCTATTGTACAGGGGATTGGCCTACACAACATCACCAGAGCCCTGCTGGCCGGCCTTACCTGTTTCCACCTCTCATGTCGGGGATGTATTGTTGGACTTTGAGAGGCATAGACATTAACATTCAGTTACCCGTTGTATTTAGTATATTGAAGTCATGAGCAGCAATACCTGCTTTGATAGTTTAAGGCTTCCCATCTCCGTATTGTTGCTTTTGCAATATCTTGCATTCTGACTCCCACTCTGCTTCCCCTTTGTTTCTTCTTCTGGACTTTTTGAAGTCGCAGAATTATCTCTTCTGATGTTCCTTTGCTGGATTGTTTTCAATTTGGAGTCTCTTATCACTGTTTTCAGACTCTCTTGCTGTACTTTGACAACGTGGTATTGGACAACCCTCAGCAAGTACAAGTACGCTACAACCATTGCACTATTCTATTGCACTGCCTCTTTCAACCATTCTCTTTTGCACTCATCTCTTTTTAATTATTTGTTATTATTATTAGCATGTATGCAGTTTGCTCTGAGCTTCATGTATGCAGGGAAAGTAGTCTGGTGTAAGTATACCACAATAATCTAATCAGAATCTGTTGAAACTCTCTGAATTGGATTTTTCAGAACTTTAGACAAGCTTCATGCTGCAATGCACTCCCTTCTCAAAGTATCCAACTCGGTTTGAGCTTGATTTGTGCTATTCATAAAATCTGAAAACAAGTTGTAGATACTAAACTCATCTCCAGAATGCCCCTAGTCTCCACATCACCTGTAGTGTCATGCTGGGATTTTTACTTCCTGTCTTCCAGTGAGCCTCCCATTGTCCAGATACTCGCGTGATACTGTTCAAACTGATTGCCAGCTTTTCCTCTTGAGCTGCTTTGTGAGTAAACCTCTTCTGAGATGGCCAAATCACTGTCCAAGTGGTGCCTCTAACACGGACATTCATAAAGTATTGACAATTAATTGCCCTGGACTCAGAATGTCTTACCTCACCGTGGTCAAATGTTGTTTCAGGTTTCAACCATAGGCACTTCTTCAATCAACAGCTTCTTCCTTGGTGTTGCATTGTCCTCATGAGACAACTCATGCTTCATTTGTTGACCCAGCACAAAATAGTTAAATATTGAATCATTACTATAAGTTTTAACCTTTGAACAGCCAATCATGGTGAATCCAAACCTCTTGACGATGACCCCAGCATTCATTGGCTTGTCATGGGTGTAACTGGGCTGCGCGGGTTCATTGGGCCGGTAGGGATTTTTACTATTCTGTATCTCTGAATAAATAAATTGATGAAAGATATTAAAAGCTGCTGACGAGATCACTGGAGTCTCCCTTCCCCCTATTTGTGACATTTTTCTGGGAGTGTTGTATGTAAAGGCCCTAAAGCATTGGTGAGGATCCCTACCACCCATTGAAAGGAAGGAGTTCAGAAGCATCAGGACTAGGACTGCCAGGCTGCATAACAGCTTCTTCCCTTGGGCTGTGAGACTAATGAATAGCCTGCCACTACCAAGGTCTCGTCACTAGGATGGCAAGCTGTTTACTGTTTTCCCCTGCTGTACATTTCACGTGGATTTTGAATTATATTTTGTTACCTTATTTGTGGTAATATTTTGTTTAATGTTCTGTGTGATATTTTATGGGTGCACCATGGTCCAGTGGAACGTTGTTTGCTTGCATATATGTGCAGTCACATGACAATAAACTTGAACCATCAGCTAATCTGTGTTTCATTTCTCCTGGGCTGGGGTGAATGCAGTGTTCAATGCAGGTGAATCGCTGTTTCACCTGGGAGGACGTATGGTATTGCTGGGAGATTGAAAGCAAAGAGGTGAAGGGACAAGTGTCATATTTCCTGTGATTGGATGGGAAGGTACCAAAAGTCAGGGAGCAGTGAAGGTAGAATTTTGATAAGCTTTGAGGAAAGGTGGAGCAAGGTCAAAGGGCTGAATGACCTGTTTCTTATTGTCGAACGGTATCGGTGATTTTGCACTTCCAACTGATGATAGATTGAGATTTGGCGCAAGAAAAAAAATAATGCTGTCCTTGCAGTATAATGGTTTTGTGATGCAGATATATCCTTGAGAACTGTCGAGAAAGTATAGTGTAGTTTTAAGGTGTGCATCTTTAATGTTTGTAACAACAGCAATGAATGTCAGTTAATTAGGTGTATTGACTATTGACTTTGAATGTGTTTCTCATGTCATGAAATTGATTTGGAGGTAGTGTGAAGTTATTTTACTTCACTGCTGAAAATCTAAAATTTACAAAAAAAAGGAATTTTGCTAGAATTGCTACTTCCTAGAATGTTAACTCTAGAGAGCAACAATTGACCTATATGAGCCGTGTATCTATTTTCCATCCACATTGTATTTTTGTTGTGTTTACTTTTATTATGGTAGTTAGTCATGTGGGTGGGAGTATGTTAGAAGCAAAGAGTTTAGGTTATAAATTCATGCTTTTGTCATTGGAAGTTCACGTAGAGTCTAAAGCTAAGGAGTAAGCCAGAATGATATCTTTTTTGCTGACCGCTTAAAACTGCTTCATTATGTTTAAAATTGCTTAGTTAGCTTGGTAGCTTAATTGCGTTGAAGAAAGCTCAAGTATGTTTAATATGCTAAGACAGTTTATTTTGTTATATTGCTTCAATTTAGTTTCATTAGTTTTTATCGCTTCAAGATTGTTTTACTAGTTTTTTAATAAAGGATTGAATATATTCTTCAACTTTGGAGCTTGTTTTCAGATTGGACGGAAGGCAATTCACCCCCCCCCCCCCCGGCTGTGTTTAGTTTCTAAGCGGTGTTGGTGGCCGCCACATTAACTCTTTTCCTGTCACCATAGATGCTGCTTGACTTGCTGAGTGTTTCCAGCGCTGTTTGATTTGGATCAATAGTGATTTCTTTTATGAGCAATTAGGGTCTTATTTAAGCAGATTGTTTTGAGTTTTTTTTTAAATGAAGCCATATTAGAATAAATTTACCACATTTACGTAACAGTTTGAATGTAAGCTGGTCAATCCCATGATAACTCTGTTTTCTACCTAAAGGTACCTGCATATTCTCATGATCTTCTGGTCATTCCTTGCTGGAGTTGTCAGTTTCTACTGCTCACTTGGACCGGCCTCACTTCTACCCAATATTCTCTTCACTATTGAGCGCAAGCCAAAGGTAACTCTGAGTTTTTATTTTCATAATTTATTTATTCTCATGATCTGAGCACTGCCATCTTGAAAAACTGGTGTTTTATTGGTGATGGTGTGGCCACAGTTTAAGGACTTAGACCCACCAGTGATATATTTTCAGGGTAGAATAGTGCATGATTTGGAAGGTGGTGATCCCCGTGCACCTGCTGCCCTTGTTCTTGATGAGAGTAGTTGTGGGTTTGAGGACATGCTGTCACAGACACCTGGGAGTAGCCACAGTTATTTTGTAGATTACTTTGCCATCACTGTACACTGGTGTTGAAAGGAAGGAATGTTCTGGGCAGTGAAAGGCTTGTTAATGAAATGGGTAATTTCATGTTGGATGTGTTGAGCTTCTTAGAGTTTGGTCTGTACTTGTCCAGGGAATTGGAGATTATTACATTAGACTCCTGACCAGTGAAAAGTCTTTGGAGTGTCGGGAGGTGACACATTGACCACAGAATCATCAGCATTGGATCTCCTCTTGGGCTTGTTCCTGTGCCGTACGGTTTAACGTTGAATAGTCATGCAATATCATGAAGAGCAGACTTGGTGGGCTGAATGGTTTAACTCTGTTCCTATGTCTTGTGGTAAGATGTGCACATATGGGCTGCTTCGTTTTCTGAAGAGTTTTGAATGAAATTAATCTTTGTGCAATCCTTAGCAAACACCTCTACATCACATTTTCTGATGGAAGTAGCTGGAGATGGTTTGCACTTATGATATAGTCTTGAGGAACCTCTGCTGTGATACTTAGGGGTTGGAGGATGATTAAACCATGACATCTACAGCAATCTCCCTCTGAGCTATAACTCCAACAACTGGAGTGTTTCCCTTTGTCCATTAACTTAGGTTTCTCAGGGGTGCATTGTGCCACAGAGTGCTGCTCTGATTTCACACTCATCTCACTTCTAGAATTCAGTTCTTTTGTCCAGGGCTGTGATGAGGGGTAGAGCTGAGTCGTCCTTGCAATTTCCAAACTGGGCATCAGTGAGAGGATTATTGGAGCGAAATGCTGCCTAATAGAACATGGAACTGATCCTTGAACTCACCGTATCTGTGCCCATGATGATGCGCATCTGCCTGTATGTCATCCATATCTTTCTATTTACTTCCTGTTCGTGTGTCTGTCTAAACACTTCTTAAATATTGGTTTCACATCTACTTTTACCACTTCCCCATGCTGTGGATTCCAGGTTCCTTCCATACTTTATTTAAAAAGAATTACCTCTTTGCCCCTCTCACCTTAAACCTACGTACTCTAATATTTGACATTTCAGTCCAGGGAAAAAGACTAACTACCCTGCCAATGCCTTCCATAATTTTTGGGTGGCGAGGTGAAGAAATGTTTCTATCAAAGGAGGTGTAAGGCACTCCCTCCCTCTGCTAGTCTGCAGGTGACCCTTGAACAAGGTGTAGCACCTGCTTAGCCCCCCCCCCCCCCCGATCAGGGTCACGTGAAGCCATGGGAGCAGGTGGTGGATAGTCGTACGAGCATCTGGTGCATATCACAAGTCCTGGTGATGGGGTCACCCATCTTGTAGTCCTGGTCCTGGTGGTTGGGGTCACCCATCTTGTAGAGACGCTGGCCAGAGGAAGATAATAGCAAACCACTTCTGTAGAAAAATTTGCCAAGAACAATCGTGGTTATGGGACCATGGTCACCTACTTCTTATGACACAGCACATAATGATGATACTTCCATCATATCAACCTTGAGTATTGAACACTCTAGTGAAGATATTCTCTAATCCAGTCAAATTCCTGGTGAACCTGTTCTGCACTCCTTCCAAAGCCTCTACATTCTTGTATTGAGGTGATCAGACTACACAATAAAGTCAATAGTTGAATGGTTTGTATGTCCATAAATCTTCTCTGCACCTTCCCTGAGGCTTTCAAATCTTTTCTCATCTCTGTTCTAAATTAACATTCTTCTATTCGGAGGTTGTGCCCTGTGGTCCTAGACTCCCCACTACAGGAAACATCCTCTCCATATCCAGTCTAGGCATTGCAGTCTTCAGCAGTATTCAATGAGATCCACACTCATTCTAAACTCCAGCATGTAGACGCACAGCCGTGAACCACTCCTCATGTGTTAGTCAATGCATTCCCAGGATCGTATCGTGATCCTGCTCTGGACTCTGGCCAATGCAAGCACATCCTTTACTGGATAGGTATAAAAAATTGAGGGGTATGGATAGGGTAAATGCAAGTAGATATTTTCCACTGAGGTTGAGTGAGACTACAACTAGTGGTCGTGGGTTAAGGGTGAAAGATTAGATTATGAGCACACTCAGTCCTCTGTTATTGTCATTTAGAAATGCTTACATGCATTAAGAAATGATACAATGTTTCTCCGGAGTGATATCACAGAAAACAAGACAGACCAAAGACTAACACTGACAGAACCACGTAATTATAACATATAGTTACAGCAGTGCAAAGCAATACCATAATTTGATAAAGAACAGACCATAGGTACAGTAAAAAAAAAAGCCTCGAAGTTCCGAGTCGATCGACTCCCGAGTTCCCGATAGCAGGCGGCAAAAGGGAGAAACTCCCTACCATAAACCTTCAAGCACCGTCAACTTGCCGATACCTTGGAAGCAGCTGACCCCAGCCGACCCTGAGTCCATCTGTCCGAAAACTCCGAGCTTCTGAGCAGCCTCTCCGATACAGCCTCCCGAGCGCCATCCTCTGCCGAGCGCCTTCGACCTCTCCCCATCCGCTGAAACATGCAAAGCCGAGGATTTCGGGGCCTTCAGCTCCAGAGATTCCGGTTACCACACAGTAGCAGCAGCAGCAAAGCAGTCATTTCAGAAGTTTTCCAGATGTTCCGCTGTACTCTCATGTCCATCTCCATCAAATCGGGATTGTGCACGGTCCCCTACTTGACAGATAACAGACATCATCACCGAAGTGGCCGCGCGCGCTGCCGTCGCGCCACCATCTTTTCCCCCCTCCCGGGAGGATTGTTTACGGGAAACTTGAGGGGGAACTTCATTCAGAGGGTGGTGAGAATGTGCCTATGTAAGTGATAGATACAGTTTGGATTTCAATGCTTAATAGAAGTTTGAATAGGTACATGAATGGGAGGAGTATGGAGGGCTATGGTCCAGTGCAGGTCAATGGGACTAGACAATTTAATTGGTTTGTATGGACTAGATGGGCCAAAGGCCCTGTTTCTGTGCTTTAGTTTTCTGTTATTCTGGATTAGAGGCCCAAAACTTCTCACAATACTGCAAATGTGACTGATAAATGCCTTATAAAGTCTTACCATTACATCCTTGTTTTTATGATTTAATGCTCTCAAAATGATGCTAACATTGCATTTTCCTTCCTGTGGAAGTCGAATCCGGATAAACTCACTCAGAGACCGTATAAGTATAAACCCTTTATTCAAAGCCTCCCGGGCAGTCTGCGACTGTTCCTGCTCAGGCCACCAACTGGTTTGCAGGTCCTCTTACAGAATAGATATAGGTGTTCAGATACCCCCACAGAAGACAGGCTGGAGCCAGACTTATCTATGTGCATGGTAGTACCGGGAGACAAATTCCAGAATGGATATAATGGCTCACATACACGGAACAGGCTGGAACAGTCTTACGAAGGGTGATTGATAAGTTTGTGGCCTAAGGTAGACTGTGTCAATTTTAGAAAGCCTAGCACGTTTATTTTTCAACATAGTCCCCTCCTACATTTACACACACAAGTCCAGCGGTCGTGGAGCATGCGGATCTTGGACCTCCAGAAAGTGCCTACAGCAGGGGTGATTGATAAGTTTGTGGCCTAGGATCGAAGGAGGTGAGTTATACAGCTCTCGTTACATGCACATGCAGGTCAACTCTGAGTGATTATGCAGAAAGTTTGAAGTTAATAACTTATCTCCTTCTACCTCAGGCCACGAACTTATCAATCACCCCTGATGAGTTATTAACTTCAAACTTTCTTTCATTATTTCTACTTTATATAGACTGTGTATTTATCAAATCATTCCTGCTTGTACTATATGTTAGTGTTATTTTAGGTTTTATGTGCTATAAATTGTATGAATTGGCAGGTTATTTTTTGGGTCTGGGAATGCTCAAAAAATTTTCCCGTATAAATTAATGGTAATTGCTTCTTCACTTTACACCATTTCGGCTTACAAAAGGTTTCATAGGAACGCTCTACTTTCAGATAGCGAGGGAAACCTGTGATTATGTAAAAGGATAAATCTGATCCTTGGGTTGAGATTCTCAGTTGGAGAAAGGCAAATTTTAATGGTATCAGAAAGGATCTTGCAAGTGTGGATTGGGGCAGTTTGCTTTCTTGCCATAGTGTACTTGGTAAGTGGGAGACCTTCAAAAATGAAATTTTGAGAATACGGTGTTTGTATGTTCCTGTCAAAATAAAAGGCAAGAATGACATGTTCAGGAAACCTTGGAGCCCCTGGTTAAGAAAAAGGAGGAGGTGCATAGCAGGTATAGGCAGGTAAAAATAAATGAAGTACTTCAGGACTATAAGAAATGCAAGAGAACACTTAAGAAAGAAATCAGGAGGGCTGGAAGAAGACACAACATTACTCTAGCAGACAAGGTGAAGGAGAATCCTAAGGGCTTCTACAGATATGTTAAGAGCAAATGGATAGCAAGGGAAGAATTTCTCCTCTGAAAGATCAGAGTGGTCATCTGTGCATGGAGCTGAAATGTATGATGGAGATCTTAAACGGATTTTTTGCAACTATTTACTTGGAAGCGAGGCAAAGCAGCTTTGAGGTCATGGACCCTAAACAGATTACAGAGGAGGAGGTGTTTGCTGTCTTGAAGCAAATTAAGGTGGATAAATCCCCAGGGCCTAACAAGGTATTCCCTTGGACCCTGTGGGAGGCAAGTGCAAAAATTATAGGGGCCCTAGCAGAGATATTTAAAATGGGTGAGGTGCCAGAGCATTGGAGGATAGCTAATTTTGTACCATTGTTTAAGAAATGCTCTAAGACTAAGATGGGAAATTATAGGCTGGTGAGCCTGATATCAGTAGTGGAAAGTTATTGAAAAGTAGTCAGCATGACTTTGTGCAAGATAGGTCATGTCTAACCAATCTTAAAAGTTTTTTGAAGAAGTTATTAAGAAAGTTGAAGAAAGCAAGGCAGTGGATGTTGTCTACGTGGACTTTAGCAAGGCCTTTGACAAGGTCCCGCATGGGAGGTTGGTCAAGAAGGGTTTGTCGCTTGGCATTCAGGACAAGATAGTAAATTGGTTTAGAAATTGGCTTAGAAATTGGCTTTGCAGGACAAGACAAAGAATGATTGTAGATGGTTGTCTCTCTGACCGGAGGCCTGTGATTAGTGGAGTGCCAGATGGATCAGTGCTGGGTCTGTTGCTGTTAGAAATCTATATAGAAACATAGAAACATAGAAAATAGGTGCAGGAGTAGGCCATTCGGCCCTTCGAGCCTGCACCGCCATTTATTATGATCATGGCTGATCATCCAACTCAGAACCCCGCCCCAGCCTTCCCTCCATACCCCCTGATCCCCGTAGCCACAAGGGCCATATCTAACTCCCTCTTAAATATAGCCAATGAACTGGCCTCAACTGTTTCCTGTGGCAGAGAATTCCACAGATTCACCACTCTCTGTGTGAAGAAGTTTTTCCTAATCTCAGTCCTAAAAGGCTTCCCCTTTATCCTCAAACTATGACCCCTTGTTCTGGACTTCCCCAACATCGGGAACAATCTTCCTGCATCTAGCCTGTCCAATCCCTTTAGGATTTTATACGTTTCAATCAGATCCCCCTCAATCTTCTAAATTCCAATGAGTACAAGCCCAGTTCATCCAGTCTTTCTTCATATGAAAGTCCTGCCATCCCAGGAATCAATCTGGTGAACCTTCTTTGTACTCCCTCTATGGCAAGGATGTCTTTCCTCAGATTAGGGGACCAAAACTGCACACAATACTCCAGGTGTGGTCTCACCAAGGCCTTGTACAACTGCAGTAGTACCTCCCTGCTCCTGTACTCGAATCCTCTCGCTATAAATGCCAGCATACCATTCGCCTTTTTCACCGCCTGCTGTACCTGCATGCCCACTTTCAATGACTGGTGTATAATGACACCCAGGTCTCGTTGCACCTTCCCTTTTCCTAATCGGCCACCATTCAGATAATAATCTGTTTTCCTATTTTTGCCACCAAAGTGGATAACTTCACATTTATCCACATTAAATTGCATCTGCCATGAATTTGCCCACTCACCCAACCTATCCAAGTCACTCTGCATCCTCTTAGCATCCTCCTCACAGCTAACACTGCCACCCAGTTTCGTGTCATCCGCAAACTTGGAGATGCTGCATTTAATTCCCTCATCCAAGTCATTAATATATATTGTAAACAACTGGGGTCCCAGCACCGCCTGCCATTCTGAAAAGGTCCCGTTTATTCCCACTCTTTGCTTCCTGCCTGCTAACCAATTCTCCATCCACATCAATACCTTACCCCCAATACCGTGTGCTTTAAGTTTGCACACTAATCTCCTGTGTGGGACCTTGTCAAAAGCCTTTTGAAAATCCAAATATACCACATCCACTGGTTCTCCCCTATCCACTCTACTGGTTACATCCTCAAAAAATTCTATCAGATTCGTCAGACATGATTTTCCTTTCACAAATCCATGCTGACTTTGTCCGATGATTTCACCACTTTCCAAATGTGCTGTTATCACATCTTTGATAACTGACTCCAGCAGTTTCCCCACCACCGATGTTAAGCTAACCGGTCTATAATTCCCCGGTTTCTCCCTCCCTCCTTTTTTAAAAAGTGGGGTTACATTAGCCACCCTCCAATCCTCAGGAACTAGTCCAGAATCTAACGAGTTTTGAAAAATTATCACTAATGCATCCACTATTTCTTGGGCTACTTCTTTAAGCACTCTGGGATGCAGACCATCTGGCCCTGGGGATTTATCTGCCTTTAATCCCTTCAATTTACCTAACACCACTTCTCTACTAACATGTATTTCGCTCAGTTCCTCCATCTCACTGGACCCTCTGTCCCCTACTATTTCTGGAAGATTATTTATGTCCTCCTTAGTGAAGACAGAACCAAAGTAATTATTCAATTGGTCTGCCATGTCCTTGCTCCCCATAATCAATTCACCATCAATATCAGTGATCTCAATGATAATGTGATTGATTGGATCAGCAGATTTGCAGATGACACCAAGATTGGGGCTGTAGTAGACAGGGAAGAAGTCTACTGAAGTTTGCTGCTGGATCTGGACCAGCTGGAAAAATGCGCTGAAAATTGGCAGATGATTTTGGGAGGACCAACCAGGGTAGGTCTTACACAGTGAGCAGGAAGGTACTGAAGAGAATGGTAGAACAAATAGATCTGGGAATAGAGATCCAAAATTCCTTGAAAGTGGTGTCACAGGTTGAAAGGGTTGTAAAGAAAGCTTTTGGCACGTTGGCCTTCGTAAATCCAAGTATTGCGTACAGGAGTTGGCTTGTTATGTTGAAGTTGTATAAGACATTGCTGAGGCCTAATATGGAGTATTGTGTGCTTTTTTGGTCACCTACCTACGGGAAATGTGTAAACAAGATTGAAAGCGTGTAGAAAAAATTTACAAGAATGTTGCGGGGACTTGAGGTCCTGAGTCGTAGAGATAAGTTGAATAGGTTTGGACTTTATTCCCTGGAGTGTAGAAGACTGAGGGGAAATTTGAAAGAGGTACATGAAATTATGAAGGGTATAGATGGGGTAAATGCATGCAGGCATTTTCCACTGAGGTTGGTTGGGTGAGACCACAACTGGAGGTCATGGGTTAGAGCTGAAAGAAGAAATGTTTCAGCGAAACATGAGGGGGTTCTTCATTCAGGGAGGTGAAAGTGTGGAATGAGCTGCCAGTGCAAGCAATGGACGCAGGCTCAATTTCAGCATTTAGGAGACATTTAGATAGGTACGTGGATGGGAGGGGTATGGAGGGCTATGGTCCAGGTGCGTGTTGATAGGATTAGACAGATTAATGGTTTGGCATAGACTAGATGGGCCAAAGAATCTGTTGTAGTGTTCT
Source organism: Mobula hypostoma (assembly GCF_963921235.1). Classification (NCBI taxonomy): domain Eukaryota; kingdom Metazoa; phylum Chordata; class Chondrichthyes; order Myliobatiformes; family Myliobatidae; genus Mobula; species Mobula hypostoma. The sequence goes on from NC_086104.1 coordinate 107,073,086, forward strand.
ATCCCCTCCCCAATTACTTGCTAACATGTCCCTATGTGAATTTATATCTACATTGTGTTATTCCAAACTGTAAGACCAGTAGAGACAACAATAAAATGTAACAGGCATTTGATCGCATGAGACATGGCTGACTTTAGTTACTCTGTGGGCAGGGGACATCAGCAAGTTAATGTTGTTTCAGGTTCACAGGCAAAAGTTTGTATTCCATGCCATGACAGATTGTCAGAATATTCTGACAAGTCTTTTCGTCTCTCTGATTGATCTATAGGAGGGTTTGGGGTGGTCTCTCTCTGTTTGAATGGCTGAAAGGACCTCTTCTCAATGTCAACACCCCTCTCCCGGAAAGGGGTTAGTTTATTTGTGTTCAGTGTCATCCAGAATGCAGTGACTGCCTTCAGTCGCTCTGCAGTTTTTCAACTCTCCCTCTTGGCTTCGTCTGCCTTGCCATCAAGGTTGTGGAACCTGATATTTCTGCCAAAACTCAGATCCCTTTCCATTTATTTTCCCAATATCTTTCTATTCTGATCTATATAACTAATCACCTGACCTCTGGAACCAGCCTTCATTAGAAAATACAGTTATCGTGATACTTTAACATTTCATTCATGGTTTACTGATGCACTCTCTCTATGTCTTCTGCATTTGTGTTTCCGTTCCTTTCATTCCTTCCATCAGGAGTGGTCAGAGGTGGAGCAGAAGGCTGGTACTCATCACTTATATTCTCAGTAATGACATTGTTAGATAGATAGACACACTTTATAGACATACTTTATTGATCCTGAGGGAAATTGGGTTTCGTTACAGCTGCACCAACCAAGAATAGAGCATAAATATAGCAATACAAAAACAACAATCAATCAAACAACAATATGCAAACTATGCCAGATGGAAATAAGTCCAGGACCAGCCTATTGGCTCGGGGTGTCTGACCCTCCATGGGAGGAGCTGCAAAGTTCAATCGCCACAGGCAGGAACAACCTCCCATGACGCCCAGTGTTGTATCACGGTGGAATATGGCTGGAGTTCAATAGTAAAAAGTTCAATATCCGGGCTACAAACACGTTCCTCGATTGTAATATGACCAGGATTGCACCATCCATTGTTAACCAGAACAGCAAGCCCCCAACTCCTTTACGCTTACCGCTCTCAGTGCACTTCCGGTCAGCCCGAACGGTCTGGAAGCCCTCCATGGAAAAGTTTTGGTCGGTTTTGTCCTCGTGCAGCTACGTTTCAGTAAAGCACATAACACTACTCTCTCGAAATGTTCTCTGACTCCTGGCTAGCGCCGCCAACTCGTCCATTTTATTACCCACTGAACTCCTCTTCTCCAAAAGTCTCTGTTGTCTTGACCCGGTCCTCTTTTCTCACCTTTGTGATCCCCCTCTGCATCCTCTGTGTGTTTTCCTCCAGTTTTCAGTAGGGGTGTCCGCCGCTCTGTTCGCTAAATCGGCCGGCATAAGCGCAATCAGCTGGTCCCTGGAATAAACAATTCGACCATACTGCTGCCCCGCGAATGAGACTATTTCCAGCGCTAAAAACCCAAATAAAACTCTCTCCACCAGCATGTTGGAGAGGGTGCTGCTTCAACGTGTTACCGTGGAAAAAAAAACAATAAATAACGTAAGTTAAAAAAAGTAAGAAGAAAAAAGTAAGAAAACTAATTGGAACGGCTGTAACAAGCTGCATGCACGACTGGCGCATGCACACTATTAGTTACGACGTAGCCTTCATCCCTTGTTCTGCCTGTAAGGGCGACAAGAAAGTGAGTCATACCGTTAACCTGAGTCCAGTGTTTCCACTGACTGACTCACTGTGTCCATACACAAACACAGGTGTCATTTGTCAGGAGAACCATCTGTGGTCCTGTCCAGCTGGGAGAGAACCCTGCCTTTTCAGGCACACCCCCCGCCTACCCCCAACCATGATTTTGTCACCTAGCTGCAGGAGGACCATCTTCTGTCCCTCTGGGTGCCCAAGCTTTTGTATGCCACTGTATCTGACCTTTGAGTGCCTCTGATGGATTTCAGTAATTTATTATGTCAGAATTCTGTGTATTCTGTAATTCTTTAAGTTAGGCAGCTCAGAGACTATGCTCTGCTTCACCCCGGGGTCACAGGTCTATGAATGGTTGTAATCGGTGTCGAGGGCTGGCTGGGGTCATCAGGATTTCAAGCTGTCCTTGTCTGACCTCAGTCAGTGACGTTCCAACTGATATGCCTGGGTATACCTTCTCCCTCAAATATCTCCATACGAATTCCCTTATTATCCTCTGATATCTCCACACGGATTCCAGTATTATCCTTTGATATCTCCACACGGATTCCCGTATTATCCTCCGATATCTCCACATGGATTCCCGTATTATCCTCCGATATCTCCACATGGATTCCCGTATTATCCTCCGACATCTCCTCACGGATTCCCGTATTATCCTCCGACATCTCCACACGGATTCCCGTATTATCTTCTGACATCTCCACACGGATTCCCGTATTATCCTCCGACATCTCCACACGGATTCCCGTATTATCCTCCGACATCTCCTCACAGATTCCCGTATTATCCTCTGATATCTCCACACGGATTCCCGTATTATCCGCAAACGGTGGGCGGGTGTAGGAGGGGGTTGAAATGAAAAGCTGGTTAGAAAAAGTAAAGCTGAAAAGGGAGGAATCTGATTGGAGAGTGAACCATGGTGAAAGGGAAGGAGGAGTGACACCAGAGGGAGGTGAGGAGAAGAGAACAGGTAAGAGGAGAGCTGGAATGGAAAAAAGAGCAGTGGTGGCACCAGAGATGTTTTCTTGCTGGTGCTACAGTGGGGCTGAATTACTCAGTGATGGTGCTGAGGGATGCACTGTATGGTAATAGGTATTCGCAAGGCCAGACGCGTGGCGTTCAAAAGTCAGTTTCAAGCATTATGTGCCTACTATAAATGCCTCTGTTGATTCACAAGCAACAGCAATTGAGAGATCTAATATAGAAGTGAACCGTGACAGTGTCAGCAGCATCGGAGACAACCCGGGCTACACAGAGCATAAACAAACAAACCAACAGAGCATCCGACCCACAGCGCACAACGTGAATCACGCACCAATCCCGCATTCAGTGTCAGATGCGTGCTTTTCAACTGAAAAACACACTAACCCACAATGTCCACTGCTATTCACATTACATAAACAGACAATGCCAAAAGATACACCGTTATTAAAGTCAAATAAGGCGAACAACAGATGCAAGGCTTTACCAGGAGTTGGACAAATCATACTCTGACCATGCAATACCTCAATTAATTCGGCTACTGAATTTAAAACAAAAATCAACAGAATCACCACTTGGAAGTCTAAGCAAAACCAGTAGGCTTAATAGCAGTAAATATAATAGTTTAGGATTTGCAGGAAACATAAGGACTATGGGGTATCCACCACAAAACAATAATAATAATCAGCATTAGTCTTGGCCCAAATTTAAAAAAAAACAACTGCGCTCACCATTGATGTTTTCAGAGAAGCACAATCCATCTGTTGTTGTGATTGGTGGTGAAAGCATCAATGATTTTCTGAATGTCAAGTGCTTTGGTCCTCCGGCTGTTTATGGCCAACAGGGCCAAGTTGCTGTTCTGAGCATCGCCACTGCTATTCCTTAGGTAGTTTTTGAGGTGTCTGAGGCAAGTGAAACTCCGTTTGCATGAGGCAGATGTCACAGGTAGAGTCAGTGATATGCAGAGTGATTTGTATAAATCTATAAATGCATCGTGGTAGGGTCTCATTAGAGCTAGAAATTCTACTGTGTCATTCATTGTCTGTCCTTGCTAGAGACTCGACCACTGCTCTCACATACTCACGATTTTCTTGGACAATCTTTGCATGTCCTTTGTCAAGCATATTTCCCAATCTTGAACTGTCTTGTTTTCTCAATCTGAATTCGGTCCATGCCTCCATCGCAAACTTACGAGCTGCACTTACATGGTGGTTTTTGAAAGCTGTTGTAGCTTTCCACCAGTTGCGGTAACCAGTGACAGTGAAGGTAGACTCAGAATGGAACCCATGTCCTCCACACAGGAAATGCCTGCATGCGAAGCAGAACGTAGTATCTTTCTTGATTGAATATTCCAGTCAGTCAAAACAGCCATGAATAAAACTCCTTTGCTGATTGCCAAACTGTTGCGAGCAGCGAAGGGTACTTTTACAATGCTGGCCGACGGGGTCCCTCCTCAAGCTGCTGGCTAACATTGCTAACAGTATTCCCACTAGCACCAAGAGCAGCTTCATCCACGTTCTCTTCCGAATCCCGCTCCACTATTTCGCCCTCACACTCCTTCGATGAACTGCTGTCGTCCTCATCCTCACTTACTTCTTTCTACATGTCACTTTCAATTAAGCCAGGCTCAGGCTGAGACACCACTGATTCCTCTGGATGAGGTTGTTTTCTCACTAAAAATCCATCCATTTTTCACGCCGCCAAAATAATGCACATGCCAGGCCCACGCTAGCTTGTAAAAACACTGTGTGTGTGTGTGTGTGTGCGCGCGCGTGCGCGCGCACGCACGCACGTCTTGCGAGACCATGGATCTGTACCTGGATGTATACTATCAACCTCTCGCGTGAGTGAGAGTGAGTGACATCACCACCTTAAGTGATCTTAGATCAACTTAACTGATCTGAGGACAGCAACTGCAAGACATTGACAATGAACGAATAAGCAGAAGTGTAGAGTGGATCTGACAGAGTTTATAACTTTATTGCTGCGTGGGTGCTATGGTAATTGGGGCCGCCGTTTCACTAGATCAACTGGAGAAACAAGCTGTATTCAAAACTGTACAGAGAAAGCAAAGCAAATGCAATTTGTATGTGAAATTTCAGTTAATTTCTTGGTGGTGCTACGCTGGTGCTATTGTAATTTCTGCTGGGGCTATAGCACCTGCTAGCACCACCTTAGCGCCACCCCTGAAAAAGAGAGAAGCGGAGGGGAGAGAAATTACTGGAAGTTGGAGATATCTATGTTCAAGCCACCAGGTGGGAGGCTGCCCAGATGGAATATGAGGTGTTGCTCCTCTGGCCTGAGAGTGGCCTCCTTGTGGCAGTATGAGCCAACGTTTGTCCGAATGGGAATGGGAAGTAGAATTAAAATGGTTGACGACTGGGAAATCCCACTATTGCGGCAGACAAAGTGAAGATACTTGACGAAGTAGTCTCTCAATCTACAGTACTGAGCAGTCTCTCATTTGTACAGTACTGTGCAAAAGTCTTTTAGGCACATGTATTTAGCTAGGTTGTCTATAGTACTTTAGACTGGGAGCACTGGATACAGTAGATGACAGACTCGCAGGTGGATTGTTTGGAGCCCAGAACGGTGGTGAAGGATGAGGTAAATGGGAATGTGTAACGCTTGTTCAGCTTGCAGGGATAAGTGCCAGGAGGGAGATCGGTGAGAAGGGACAAGGGGATCATGGAGAGAGTGATCCCTGCCGAAAGCGGAGAATGAAGGTGGTAAGTAAAGATTGGTTTAGTGATAGGATCCTGTTGAAAATGGCGGAAGTTATAGAGAATTATGTGCTGGATGCAGATGCTCATGGAGTGAGGAAAGAACAAAGGGAACTCTATCCCTATTATGGCGACAGGAAAATAGGGGTTGGGCTGAGGGAAATGGAGGAGATATGGGTGAGGACAGCATCGAAAGTAGATACACTGCCTGATAACTGGTCTGTTGCACACGCGCACACACTTTGACATCTACCAGTTCAGCTCTCCACTGTGTTCTTTGATCCGTGGTCATTGACCAGAACAAGTATGAGCATGGGATGCTACCCTTCTTTGATTGGGCACCTACTTCTTGATTAGCCAGGGTGCTAAAGGTTATGGAGAGAAGGCAGGAGAATGGAGTTGAGAGGGATAATAAATCAGTTATGATCTAATGACAGAGCTGATTTGATGGGCTGAATGGCCTAATTCTGCTCGTATGACTTATGATCATATCCTGAGTGAGCCCGCAAATGTTGTAACTAACTAAAACTAAGCCATGTGGAAGCTAACTGGGAACTCTAGAAGTCGTAGTCTTGAGAGAATCCAAAAGATTTTACAATCTCTTGAAGGATTTGGTGAACTTGACTCTTTTGAACATGAAGGTCGGCCATCACCAGGGCAAACTTAAGGCCAGATTAAAATGGAAAACGAACCAGTGTTCAGCTCCATTTCTCCACACCAATTAAATCATCAAAGCCCGGGAGTGGAAAACAACCAGGTGTTATTGTCCGTGCCATCCGAGATCCCCCAACTGAGCCCATACCATCTGCTTGCGTTTGACCCCTCTTCTCATCACTACTATCAGATGGGAGGTACAGGAGTCTCGGCTCCCATGCAGCCAAGTTCAAGAGCAATTGTTGCCCTGTAGCCACTGGCCTTCTGGACTGGCTTCCCTCGCCTCAGCGCTGACCTGGCTTCGCAGCTTGAAGACTCACGTTTGAGACTACTGCAGCTCACATTCTCTGTATTTTTTTTTCTTTTTAAAATGATTTTCACAATTTATCCTCCTTTGCACATGGATGTTTGTTCTTTATTGCATGTTTTTTTTAGGTGTTCTTTTGTCTTTCTTTGTTTTGTGGGTGTCTGCAAGATGATGCAGCTCAAGATTGTATATAATATACATATCTTGTTTAGCATAAGGTTAAGAGTACAGTTTTAAATGCTATAATTGCCTACTTTAACATGTTGCTAAATGTACAAAGTTACATATTTATAATAGTAGTAAAGTAGGACCCCTTTGAATATTCAATATTGGTGCTGTGCAGAAAGCCTCTGCGTGCTACAAACTCCACATACCCTTTTGCCACAGTGTTGTAGGATGATGCAATGAATATACAACTAGCCAGAATGTGACAAAAGAGACCTGTCCTGACTTGTTCATTAAGTGGCAGGGATACACCTTTAACAAATGTGCTAACACAGACATTTACACCACACGCTGCATCCGCAAAGCTAACAGTAGTGTGAAGGACCCCACGCACCCCTCATACAAACTCTTCTCCCTCCTGCCATCTGGCAAAAGGTACCGAAGCATTTGGGCTCTCACAATGAGACTGTGCAACAGTTTCTTCCCCCAAGCCACCAGGCTCCTCAATACTCAAGAGACGAGACTGACATCAACATCATTTATTATTTTATTGTAAATTGTCCTCTACTGTGCCTGTTGTCTTGTTTATTAATTATTGTACTGCCCTGCACTGTTTTGTGCACTTTATGTAGTCCTGTGCAGGTCTGTAGTCTAGTGCAGTTTTTATGTTGTTTTACGTAGTCTAGTGTAGCCTTGTGTTGTCTCACATAGTCTAGTGTAATTTTGTGTTGTTTCATGTAGCACCATGGTCCTGGAGGAATGTTGTTTCGTTTTTACTGTGTACTGTACCTGCAGCTTATGGTCGAAATGACAATAAACTTGATTTGACTTGTAACAGCAGCAACATTCATCGGTCGTCTTTTCCTAGGTACTTCCAGTGGGACAGAATCACATTGACCCACATTGGTTTCACTAGCCACAAAGTTATCAGTTGGTAGTTAATTTGTGAACACAAGAGATTCTGCAGATGCTGCAAATCTGGAGCAACACACACACACAAAATGCTGGAGGAACTCAGCAGGTCAGGCAGTATCAATGGAAATGAATAAGCAGTTGACGTTTTGGACAGAGACCTATCATCAGCGCTGCAAAGGAAGGTGGGGAGATGGGGAGGAGGATATGCTGGAAGGTGATAGGTGAAGCCAGGTTTGTGGGGAGGATAGATGAAGAAAGAAGCTGGAAGGTGATTGGTGGAAAAGGCAAAGGGCTAGAGAAAGAGGAATCTGATAGGAGAGGAGAGTGTTTCATGGGAGGAAGGGGACCAGGGGAGGTGATGGACAGGTGAGGAGAAAGAGGAATCCGATAGGAGAGGAGAGTGTTTCATGGGAGGAGAGACACCGGGGAGGTGATGGACAGGTGAGGAGAAAGAGGAATCTGATAGGAGAGGAGAGTGTTTCATGGGAGGAAGGGGACCAGGGGAGGTGATGGACAGGTGAGGAGAAAGAGGAATCCGATAGGAGAGGAGAGTGTTTCATGGGAGGAGAGACACCGGGGAGGTGATGGACAGGTGAGGAGAAAGAGGAATCTGATAGGAGAGGAGAGTGTTTCATGGGAGGAGGGGCAGCAGGGGAGGTGATGGACAGGTGAGGCGAAGAGGTGAAAGACCAGAGTGGGGAAATGAAGATGAGAGAAGGGAGAGGGGAATAAATGACCAGAAGTTGGATAGGTCTATGTTCGTGCTGTTAGATTGGAGGCTACCCAGAGAGAATGAGGTCTGTGCACAGCTTTTATTTTCTGAAGACTGGTTCTCAGTTTAGTGCATCCATAAATATAGAAACATAGAAAATAGGTGCAGGAGTAGGCCATTCGGCCCTTCGAGCCTGCACCGCCATTCAGTACGATCATGGCTGATCATCCAACTCAGAACCCTGTACCAGCCTTCCCTCCATACCCCCTGATCCCTTTAGCCACAAGGGCCATATTTAACTCCCTCTTAAATATAGCCAATGAACTGGCCTCAACTGTTTCCTGTGGCAGAGAATTCCACAGATTCACCACTCTCTGTGTGAAGAAGTTTTTCCTGATCTCGGTCCTAAAATTATCCTCAAACTGTGACCCCTCGTTCTGGACTTCCCCAACATTGCGAACAGTCTTCCTGCATCTAGCCTGTCCAATCCCTTTAGGATTTTATACGGTTCAATCAGATCCCCCCTCAAGCTTCTAAATTCCAACGAGTACAAGCCTAGTTCATCCAGTCTTTCTTCATATGAAAGTCCTGCCATTCCAGGAATCAATCTGGTGAACCTTCTTTGTACTCCCCTTATGGCAAGGATGTCTTTCCTCAGATTAGGGGACCAAAACTGCGCACAATACTCCAGGTGTGGTCTCACCAAGGCCTTGTACAACTGCAGTAGTACCTCCCTGCTCCTGTACTCGAATCCTCTTGCTATGAATGCCAGCATACCATTCGCCTTTTTCACCGCCTGCTGTACCTGCATGCCCACTTTTAATGATTGGTGTATAATGACACCAGTCATTATGGTGTATAATAAATATGCAATTCAAAATGTCACAATTCCTGAACAATCCCTAACCTACACATGACACAGATCAGCAATGAGAGAGAATGCTGTCTGCTTGCCTGGATAGATGTAATCGCAACCATTAAAGAAACTACACCAACCAGGGCAGGGCTGTCCCTTGATCTGCTTCTCAGCCATGATATACAATATGCCTCTGTAGCACTGACCTCCCACATCATGAAGACCCTAGAGAGACTTGTTCTGGAGCTGCTCCAGCCTATGGGCAGGCCACACTTAGATCCCCTCCAGTTCGCCTACCAGCCCCGACTAGGAGTTGAGGATGCCATCGTGTACCTGCTGAACCGTCTCTACGCCCACCTGGACAAGCCAGCAAGCACTGTGAGGGTCATGTTTTTTGACTTCTCCAGTGCGTTCAACACCATCCGCCCTGCTCTGCTGGGGGAGAAGCTGACAGCGGTGCAGGTGGATGCTTCCCTGGTATCATGGATTCTTGATTACCTGACTGGCAGACCACAGTACGTGTGCTGGCAACAGTGTGTGTCCGACAGAGTGATCAGCAGCACTGGGGCTCCACAGGGGACTGTCTTGTCTCCCTTTCTCTTCACCCTTTACACCTTGGGCTTCAACTACTGCACAGAGTCTTGTCATCTTCAGAAGTTTTCGGATGACTCTGCCATAGTTGGATGCATCAGCAAGGGAGATGAGGCTGAGTACAGGGCTCCGGTAGGAAACTTTGTCACATGGTGTGAGCAGAATTATCTTCAGCTTAATGTGAAAAAGACTAAGGAGCTGGTGGTAGACCTGAGGAGAGCTAAGGTACCGGTGACCCCTGTTTCCATCCAGGGGGTCAGTGTGGACATGGTGGAGGATTACAAATACCTGGGGATATGAATTGACAATAAACTGGACTGGTCAAAGAACACTGAGGCTGTCTACAAGAAGGGTCAGAGCTGTCCCTATTTCCTGAGGAGACTGAGGTCTTTTAACATCTGCCAGATGATGCTGAGGATGTTCTACGAGTCTGTGGTGTCCAGTGTTATCATGTTTGCTGTTGTGTGCTGGGGCAGCAGGCTGAGGGTAGCAGACACCAACAGAATCAACAAACTCATTTGTAAGGCCAGTGATGTTGTGGGGATGGAACTGGACTCTCTCACGGTGGTGTCTGAAAAGAGGATGCTGTCTAAGTTGCATGCCATCTTGGTCAATGTCTCCCATCCACTACATAATGTACTGGGTGGGCACAGGAGTACATTCAGCCAGAGACTCATTCCACCGAGATGCAACACAGAGCGTCATAGGAAGTCATTCCTGTCTGTGGCCATCAAACTTTACAACTCCTCCCTTGGAGGGTCAGACACCCTGAGCCAATAGGCTGGTCCTGGACTTATTTCATAATGTACTGGCATAAATTACAAATTACTATTTAACTATTTATCATTCTATTACTATTTGTTACTTATGGTGCAACTGTAGTGAAAACCAATTTCCCCCGGGATCAATAAAGTATGACTATGACTCCCTCCTTGCTGTAGCTGCAGTGTCTGCTACTGAGAAAATGAAAAGCAATAAGATGACAGCTCTTCGAAATTCTCAACCTGTATAGTACATGAAGGTACGATGAGACATATCACCTTCAAGTCACAAAGATTGCGTGCTACCTTTGAAATTCTGTACTGACTTAACCATTACAGATCTGTAAATGTATACCCCAAGGTCACTGAGGTCATCAATGTTCTGTAATGGTTATTGGGGAAAATCCTCCAAGTCAAGTCATGACACTAATGTGGGTCACCTATAACACATGAACTGCAGTTATTCATGATGTGGGCAATTAGTAATGAACAGTAAATTATAACTTTGTCAGTGATGCCCGTGTCCAGTATATTTACAAAACTCCTGCCTTTGTTCTTTTAGGCTCTTGTTGCTCCTTTAATTATTGGAGTGGTAAGTGCATCTATTTTCTGTTTCAACTTTCAAGCAAGGATCACTAATTTTACTTTTTTTTTGTATTTGTAACAGCTGGAACAACAAGAACTATTTCCTCAAGGTCACAGTTGTGCTGTCTGTGGGAAGGTCAAGTGTAAACGACATAAGTAAGTTGATTGGGACTGAAGGACTTTTGCCTGAGGTGAAACATGAATCTAGACAAGCTGTGAGTGCAAACTGAAGATTGGGCCCTCATTTTGTATTGCTTTGTCCAACTTGAAGAAAGCCAGTGATGTGAGGGAAAATGTGCAATGGTGGTAAATTGCCTGTAGTTTGAATGCAAAATAATGAGTAATCCAAAGAAAGGAAAAGCTGAATAGTTATGATGCTGAGATGTGCATCATCAGTGATGTAACCTGGGGTCTTAGGGTGTTTCGAGCCTTTCAACATCAGACACCCTCGTAGGGCAACCCAACTAGGGTTGATCAGCCCTGGCTTGTGTCCCAGTAGCACTGGTCATGGGTCACACCTCTTGATCCATAACTATCTGGAAGCTCTCAGCAGCCTCTGTGATGGTCCTGATGGCTCTTTTCTTTGCCATCCCCATAATCACAAAGAAACAGTAGGTTCTGCAGGACAAGCACCCAACAAAATAGTCATAGTCATGGTCATACTTTATTGATCCCAGGGGGAAATTGGTTTTCATTACAGTTGCACCATAAATAATAAATAGTAATAGAACCATAAATAGTTAAATAGTAATATGTAAATTATGCCAGTAAATTATGAAATAAGTCCAGGACCAGCCTATCGGCACAGGGTGTCTGACCCTCCAAGGGAGGAGTTGTAAAGTTTGATGGCCACAGGCAGGAATGACTTCCTATGACGCTCTGTGCTGTATCTTGGAGGAATGAGTCTCTGGCTGAATGTACTCTTGTGCCCACCCAGTACATTATGTAGTGGATGGGAGACATTGACCAAGATGGCATGCAACTTAGTCAGCATCCTCTACATCCCACCTTCAGGCTCTCATCGTGCCCTCCACCCCTGTCTCTGTGGGACTTCTTTACCACTGCTGGTATTTGGCTTTCTTATTCCGGTCTTCTTAAGGAACTGTCAGTTCTACCTTGACTGCCTACTTTGAGGTTTCTGACAGAGTTACCATGTCAGGCCTCAGAGATGATGACATGATGAAGCCAGGGATCTTTAATTGCTTGCCAAGATCAACTTTCAGTTCCCAGTCAGATGCCATGGCAAACAAGCCATCTGGTGCTGGGCTGAGGCTGTGGTTGGTCTCCAGCTTCAACAAAGGCTCTCTGGATTGACGGAGGTGCCTCCTGTTGTTAATAGCTGAGGAGATATTTCTGCCACTGCGTTCAGCACCTGGTTGTGGGGGAGAATCATACTGATATAAATCATTGTAGTTGTTCTTTCAACGGATTTTACTCAGCCCTGCTAACTATAAAATTGCAAATAAAGTTGCCTTGCCTGCTCCTGCTTACAACAGACTATGTATCTGCAAAGACTGAGTAGATTGAAACATACAGAGGACAGATAAATTGTCAATAAAACAAGATCATTTAGTAGCTGTGGTGTAAGAGTCACTTCATTGAATTGTGTCTCCAGTTTGGGAGTTGCTATGGTTTGCTGTTCTCTATGATTTTGTTGAGGGCGTGGATGAAGTGCATAACTATTGCACTTTAAACAGCACACTTCAGTCGTAATGCTGAATTTGCATTTATTTCCCCATGGCATAAAAATTATCGTTTGGAACTGTTCAGTTTCTTTTTCATTGCTCTCACCTTTTTCAAATTCTATTAAAAAAGAAGCTGCAAGAAATGTTTGTGGATAAGATACTTTCAAAAGTGTATTTTCTCTTAACAGGGCCACACTGTTGTTGGAAAACTACCAGCCTTGGCTGGGTTTGACAATTAGTTCAAAGGTGGATGCATCTCTTTCTGAAGTAAGTTGTTTCACCTTTGTTTACATTCGACAGAATGGTTTGGGTTTTTAGATAACTACGTTATGAAAACATACTCAAGTTCCTTTTATTATTTTGGTTACAATTTCATCTTGAAACATTGTCTGCATGGTGCGAGATGAGGAACTGCTGCGTTCGTGTAGAAACCTGTCTCCAGGACAACATCCCATGCGCCATCAGTCTGCAGGCCATGACACTCAGGGACTTGGGCTAGATTATTGTTACTTTTTTGAAGTTGTATATTTTCTGCTATAATAATTACATGTGCTTCTGTGATTATTAGTGACTTGTGGTTCTGTGTTTTGCATCTTGGCCCCAGAGCTGTTTCATTCGGCTGTATGTGTGCATGGGTGTATGACAATTAAACTTGAACTTGATTTATTCTTGATAATGTTAGCATTTTGTCTGTTTTTGAATTTGATTACATTTGATGTATACAGAAATTGTGCAGTGGTTACTGCTCATGTTGGCATCAAAGTTGTTAACAAATGCTGAAACATTCTGTGGAATAAGAGTTGACAGATGATTGAAGCCCAAGAGGTGAGGTGAGGAATCGAGTCTGTTGTGACTGACTAAAACTGAGCTGCACAGAAACTGTAACTGGGAAATATCAAAGTCTTCATTAGCACAGCAAACCTCCAACAGGGAGAGTTCAGAGAATCTCACTGTCCTACCACAATTCTTTAAGCTTCAACACAATGATAACAATAAACGATTAACTACAGTTTCAATTGCTATAATCACCTACTTAATTTTATCATTTTGAATATAGTTGGGTAAATTTATGTACCAATATACTTTCAATGGTAACGCATTCCAACTAGCAGAATACATTGAAAACACAAACAACAGGAATTCTGTAGATGCTGGAAATTCAAGCACACACTTCAAAGTTGCTGGTGAACGCAGCAGGCCAGGCAGCATCTCTAGGAAGAGGTACAGTCGACTTTTCAGGCCGAGACCCTTCGTCAGGACGAAGGGTCCTGACAAGGGGTCTCGGCCTGAAACGTCGACTGTACCTCTTCCTAGAGATGCTGCCTGGCCTGCTGCGTTCACCAGAATACTTTGAATATTCAATGCTGGTCTATGTTCCTAAGGCCAGACACCCAAAATATACCCCTTTTGTTTCAGTGTTGAGGGATGGTACCGTGAAATTGTAACTAAAACAGATGGCTAGGTGAAAAATCAGATGGGTCCTGAACTGTGGATTAAGTGGTAGGGAGACACCTTTAACAATGTGCTAATAGTGGCAACGTTGTCTTTCCCCAGTATAGTTTCAACGGGATAGAGTATGTCCCATCCCCACATTATAGGTTTGAGCAGCTACAAAAGTATCAGTTGGAAGTTAAATTGTGTACGTGTTTTATTTCCTAAAGACTGGTTCTCATTTTAGTTTATCCATAATTAAGATATCTATAATGTCATGATTCCAGAATAGAGTCAACTTTGATAGAGTCAACATTGCATTCTGTGGGAGGTTAGTCAGCCACAGTCTTTATGGAATGGCAGAGGGGGGAAGTGACCAGGGAGGCATATCACTCAGTCGATACTTAAAACATCTGTGTCATAATAATGTTTTAATTTGAATGGTGTATGTTAACTTGCTGTTAACTTTAATATTAACAAACATTACATCTTGTCTATGTTTAGATTATAATAATTCACAAATTCATGCATTAACTGCTTAATAACAAATCATAATCACCTCACCCTCATCAGTACCTTCCACTTTCATTAACTCATCCTCACCCCAATTCCTGGCCCACCACTCGTCATCAATTCATGGCTGTATTAGGGATCAGCCTGCCTGTTGAAAGAGCAGTACTGCCCTTCAGACCCCCTCCTCCCCGGCTTCCTGGCTCTACACAAGCCTCCAAACCATCACTCCTGCAAAGCCCAAAGGTAGTCATCAGCTGATCTGACAGTGCTCCATCCACTCTGGCCATTGGTTGATGAAGCTCAATGTGGACATTTGTGCCTTTCCCTGTCACACATCCTAGGGATCCTTCTCAATCAGGATCCATCAGATCAACTGAATCCTCCCTGGGAGTCACATAAGACCAGAAGATATAGCAGCAAAATTTGTCTACTCTGCCATTTCATCATGGCTGATTCATTTTTTCCCTCAGCCTTAATTTTCTGCCTTTCACCCTGCATCGCTTCATTCCCTGACCTATCAAGAATTTATCAACCTCTGTCCTAAATATACATAAAGACCTGGCCTCCATAGCTGCCCATGCAACGAATTCCACAGGTTCACCACTCTCTGGTTAAGAAATTCCTCCTCATCGCCATTCTAAATGGACGCCCCTCGATACTGAGGCTGTGTTCTTTGGTCATATACACTCCTACCATAGGAATCATCCTCTCCACATCCTCTCTATCAAGGCCTTACACCATTTGATAGGTTTCAATTAGGTTACCTCTTATTCTTCTGAATTCCAGTGAATACAGGCCCAGAGCCATTAAACACTCTTCATATGACAAACCATTCAATCCTGGAATCATTTTTGTGAACCTCCTTTGAAACTTCTCCAGTGTCAGCACATCCTTTCTAAGATAAGGGGCCCAAACTGCTCACAATACTGTAAGTGAGGCCTCACCAGTGCTTTATAAAGCCTCAACATTACATCCTTGCTTTTAAATTCTAGTCCTCTTGAAATGAATGCCAGCATCACATTTGCCTTCCTCACACAGAAGCAACCTGCAATTTAACCTTTAGGGAATCCTGCACAAGGACTCACAAGTCCCTTTGTACCTCAGATTTTTGTATTTCCTCTCCATATAGAAAATAATAAACCCTTTCATTCGTTCTACCAAAGTGCATGGACATACACTTCCTAACATTGTATTCTATCTGCCACTTCTTTGCCTATCCTCCTAAACTATCTTTAAGTCCTTCTGTAGTCTCTGTACTCCCTCAAAACTACCTGCCCCTCCACTGATCTTCATATTGTCTACAAACTGCACAACAAAGCCATCAATTCCGTCATCCAAATCATTGACATGTAACGTAAAAAGAATCGGTCCCAACACAGACTCCTATGGAACACCACTAGTCACCGGCAGCCAACCAGAAAAGGCTCTCTTTATTCCCACTCTTTGTCTTCTGCCATCCAGCCACTGCTTTATCCAAGCTAGAATCTTCCCTGCAGTTCCATAGGCTCGTAGCTTGTTAAGCAGCCTCACGTGTGGCACCTTGTCAAAGGCTTCTGAAAATCCACGTACACAACATCAACAGATTCTCTTATGTCTATCCTGTTTGTTACTGCTTCAAAAAATTTTGTCAGATTTGTCAGGCAAGATTTTCCCTTGAGGAAACCATTCTGTCTATGGCCTATTTTATCACATGCCTCCAGGTACCCCAAAACCACATCCTTAATAAAAGACTCCAATTTCTTCCCAACCACTAAAGTCAGACTAACTGGCCTATAGTTTCCTTTCTTCTGCCTCTCTCCCTTCTTGAAGAGTGAATTGACATTTGCAATTTTCCAGTCATCCGGAACCATTCCACAATCTAGTGATTCTTGAAAGTTCATTACTAATTCCTCCACCATCTCTTCAGCCACCTTTTTCAGAACTTTGGGGTGTACGGTACCTGGTCCAGGTGACTTATCTACCTACAGAACCCAAGAACCTTCTCCCTAGTAATGGAAACTTCACACACTTCATGACTTTTGTGTGGATAGTTAGAGGCTTTTCCCCATGGCTGAAATGGCTATCACGAGAGGGCACAGGTTTAAGGTGCTTGGAAGTAGGTACAGAGGAGATGTCAGGGGTAAGTTTTTTACGCAGAGAGTGGTGAGTGCGTGGAATGGGCTGCCGGCGATGGTGGTGGAGGTGGATACGATAGGGTCTTTTAAGAGACTCCTGGATAGGTACCTGGAGCTTAGAAAAATAGAGGGCTATGGGTAACCCAAACTAATTTCTAAGGTAAATACATGTTCGGTACAGCATTATGGGCCGAAGGGCCTGTATTGTGCTGTAGTTTTTCTATCTTTCTATGACCCCTGACACCAGGGACTTGCACCGTACTGCTAGTGTCTTCCACAGTGAAGACTGATGCAAAATACTTATTCGGTTCGTTCACCACTTCTTTGTCCCCTATTACTACCTCTCCAGCATCGTTTTTCACAGTCTGATATTCACTCTTGCCTCTCTTTTACACTCTGATTCTGAAGCAATGTTTGGTATCCTATTTAATATTATTGGCTAGATTTTGTATTTCATCTTTACCTTCTTAATGACATGTTTTAGTTACCTCTGTTGGTTTTCAAAGCTTCCCAATCCTCCAAGTTCTCACTAATTTTTGTTCTATCATATGCCCTCTCTTTGGCTTTTTGTTAGCTTTGATTTCTTTTGTTAGCCACAGTAGCATCATCTTACCTTTAGAATACTTGTTCCTCCTTGGGGTGTATATATCTGTGTCATTGCTGCTCTTCTGTCATCCCTGCCAGTCCTCTTTTCCAATCAGTTTTGGCCATCTCCTTTCTCATGTCTCTGTAATGCTCTTTACTCCACTGTAATACTGAGATATCTGACTCTTAGCTTCTTCGCAAATTTCAGGGTGAATTTGATCATATTATAATTGCCTGTCCCGCAGGGTTCTTCAACCTTAAGCTGTCTAATCAATTCTAGTTCATTGCACAGCACCCAATTCAGAATAGCTGATTCCCTCCTGGTCTCAACCGCGAGCTGCTCTATTAAGCTACCTCGTAGGCATTCTAGAAATTCCCCGTTTTGGAATCCAGCAATAACCTGATTTTTCCCAATTTACTTGCATATTGAAATCTCCCATGACTATTGTAACATTGCCCCTTTCTCCTGCATTTTCTATTTCCTGTTGTAACTTGTAGACCGCTACTCACTACTATTTGGGACTCAGTAAACAGTTGCCATCAGGGTCTTTTTACCCTTTCAGTTCCTTAGCTCTATCCATAATGATTCAACAACTTCTGACCCTATGTCACCTCTTTCAAATGATTTGATTTCATTTTTTGACAATGGAGCAATGCCACATAAACTGAAGAAAGCTTATCAAGGGTTTAAAGTGGGTGAGAGAAAGGAATAACATCCAAAGTTATCTGCAAGACTTCAAGATTTTAATAGACCAGGCCTTTTGTTCTGCCTGCCTGTGACTTGTAGTCATGCTCGAAGCAGAAGTAGATTTTATTCTTTCCTAAGATTTCTCAGCATATATAAAGATGGCATTTTCATCCAGGATCTTCTCTGCATAGGTGTGATCTGATTGCAGTTGAAGGAAGGAGGGAGGGAAGGTGGTATTGCTGACCCCTGGATGTGCATCAGATGCAAATTTGGTCACTGCCTCTAGCTGCTTTAGGATTGCTTTTATATGGTAATGTTGCAGTTACATAATTTTGTCTCAACCAGAAACTACATGTATAAAATGTACATTGTAAATTGTAAACCATTAAACAATCAACACAGTTCAGAGTCATTTTCATAAGCAGGTACTGTCTTTTCTGACTGCACGTCACTGCTGTTCTTGGCATCAAGACAGTATTTAACTATGGAAGATGGCTCAGTGGCTCAGCTTGGCTTTCCACGGGTTGTGGGTGCATCCAGCACAACAGGGGATTTGTTGAGCGTCAGTTATGCCAGCCCCAGGACATCACTGCAGGAATTCTTCATGGGGTCTCTTGGGTCCAAATGCAAGGTCTTACCTTCTGCCTCCACAGATTGCTGCCTGACCTGCTGAGTTCACAGGAAAGCCCTCCCACCATCCAGGCCATGCTTTCTTCTTGCTGCTGCCATTAGGCAGGAGGTACGGGAGCCACACCACCAGGTACAGAGACAGTCATTACCCCTCAGCTGTCAGCCTCCTGAACCAGCGTGGATAACTTCACTCACCCCAGCACTGAACTGATCTGTGGACTCACTGTCAAAGACACTACAGCTCTTGTTTTCAGGACTTGTTTATTTATCATTATCATATTTTCTTTGTTGTATTTGCACAATTTGTTGTCTTTTGCACATTGTTCATTGCAGTTTTTCAATGATTCTATTGTACATATTGTATTTATAGTGAATGCCTACAAGAAAATGAATCTCAGGGTAATACTTAATGACACATACTTTTTGATAATAAATTTACTTTGAATTTTGCACTTTGAGTCTTCCAGAAGTTTGATTTTGCTCCAGTCTCTTGGCTTCAGCTTCCTCATCACTGGTCAACCCTCTTGTAGCAACCTTTCATGAAAGGCAAACAACAGGAATTCTGCAGATGCTGGAAATTCAAGCAACACACATAAAAGTTGCTGGTGAACGCAGCAGGCCAGGCAGCATCTCTAGGAAGAGGTGCAGTCGACGTTTCAGGCCGAGACCCTTCATCAGGACTAACTGAAGGAAGAGTGAGTAAGGGATTTGAAAGTTGGGGGGGGGGGGAATCCAAAATGATAGGAGAAGACAGGAGGGGGAGGGATGGAGCCAAGAGCTGGACAGGTGATTGGCAAAAGGGATACGAGAGGATCATGGGACAGGAGGTCCGGGAAGAAAGACAAGGGGGTGGGGGGACCCAGAGGATGGGCAAGGGGTATATTCAGAGGGACAGAGGGAGAAAAAGGAGAGTGAGAGAAAGAATGTGTGTATAAAAATAAGTAACAGATGGGGTACGAGGGGGAGGTGGGGCATTAGCGGAAGTTAGAGAAGTCGATGTTCATGCAACCTGATGGCATGAACATCGACTTCTCTAACTTCTGTTAATGCCCCACCTCCCCCCGTACCCCATCCGTTATTTATTTTTGTACACACATTCTTTCTCTCACTCTCCTTTTTCTCCCTCTGTCCCTCTGAATATACCTCTTGCCCATCCTCTGGCCCCCCCCCCCGTCTTTCTTCCCAGACCTCCTGTCCCATGATCCTCTCGTATCCCTTTTCCTATCACCTGTCCAGCTCTTGGCTCCATCCCTCCCCCTCCTGTCTTCTCCTATCATTTTGGATCTTCCCCCCACCCCCCCCCCACCAACTTTCAAATCCCTTACTCACTCTTCCTTCAGTTAGTCCTGATGAAGGGTCTCGGCCTGAAACGTCGACTGCACCTCTTTCTAGAGATGCTGCCTGGCCTGCTGCGTTCACCAGCAACTTTGATGTGTGTTGCTTTCATGAAAGGTTCGGTTTTGTTCTCAACTTTTCAGAAAATGAGGTAGGCAGGAGTAAGCTGGTAAGGAGTCAGTGTCACGTCAATGACTTGCAGTTACCATTCTCGGTGGAAGACTCTAACCACTTGACACTTAGCTTGGGGAAACACAATTTGGAGAGGATTGGTGAGGGGATTCTCTATTCATTAGTAACCTAACTGAGTCTGCCCTAAATACTGTGGCAGCAAGAGGAAGCCTGATACCCTCCTCAGTCTCAAAGCTCCACCAACATCAGAGAAGCCACATAACATCCAGGACAAATCAGTGCCCTGTCCGAACATTAGTTTGCTCCACTAATGGAATGACTGTGGAGAATACTGTGTGTTTGTGAAGGTGGTGTGGAGAAAGATACAAGGGCCTGTGTCCAGTTTATCTTGAGCAACTGCATGACAGAGGACTCTGATCTACAGGCTGTTCCCAGGAACACACACACAGATGAACATCAAGTGTTCCTGACAGATCATCAACTCTGTGAAGAGCACCCCTTGCACTGCCCAAAACCTGGTGTTCTTCCAGCAGATTGAGGAAAAAATACTGCCATCTGGCACATTGCAGGCTGCAGGAGTCTGTGCTGAGGCATGCACTGAAGCTTGGTGCCACCACCTCAGTGGTTCAGTGGGGGAGGCCCACTGTACGGGTTCTTCCACAACTGGACATGGAAAGGGGTGGGTTGGTTGAGGAAGTCCTTCAATTACACGTAGTAGGGTGCTACCCCAGGGGGCCATGTGAATTGCAACAGTCCTATTGGTTTTAAGGAATATAATAGAACACTATGGAATGAATTGACTGAATGTAAGAATGAAAGGCATTGCATGGTTTATTTGTATAAATAATTTTTATTATGAAGACAGTTTAATTTGACAGACTTTATATACATACAGCGTGCACACCAACACAAACACACAAACAAACACACTATTTGGGACACATTGGGACCTGTACGTTTTGGGTCAATTAAGTGGGCTGCCCCAATTAGCCGAAGTTTTGTGGAAATAGTTAAAAAGAGGTCTAAGAAAAAAGACAAATTGAGTAATAAATTATGTATTTAAATGGATTGAAGTACAAATTGGAACACTACCAATCATAGTCATCGATAGAGGAGTTCATCCAGTGTTTGTTGGATTGTTCTTTTGATTGAAAGTAAAGAACAAATCAGCATAGATGCCAGTAATGGATTACCTACATACAATGCTTTTGACAATTGCATCCTCCAATTCTTCATTTTGATTGTTACATTCAAGATGATTGTCAATATCTTAAAATTTTTGTAGTTCCTAACTTGAAGTAGTGAAATCATTTCATTTTCACTCCCAGGCGTTTCTTGCATTTCCAAGCCTGAATGCTTGAAACCACAGTGAGCAAAACAGTTCTGAATTGTCCTACTGCACATTTCTCACCAACCAGCCGTGACAAAAGTCACTGTGTTTTGAACACAAACATACAACTGACACTATTTAAAAACTGTCCAGTACCAGAGGGCATGGTTTAAGAATAAGGGGTAGGTCATTTAGGACAGAGTTGAGGAGGAACTTCTCCCAGAGAGTTGTGGAGGTGTGGAACGCGCTGCCTCAGAAGGCAGTGGAGGCCATTTCTCTGGATGCTTTCAAGAAGGAGCTAGATAGGTATCTTATGGATAGGGGAATCAAGCATTATGGGGACAAGGCAGGAACCGGGTATTGATAGTAGATGATCAGCCATGATCTCAGAATGGCGGTGCAGGCTTGAAGTGCCGAATGGTCTACTTCTGCACCTATTGTCTATTGTCTAAATTCAGTGTAGTATCCAACGGCCACACAAGTGAGCATGACTGACACTAATTAGTACCTGTCTGGTAACAGCTTCTTGCCCCAATTAAGTGATATAATGTCTCAAGTAAACAAAGGGAATCCTGGCTACCTGACAGTGTAGATATAGACTGCAATGAGTGCCATCTACAAATAACTGCAGTCACTGGTCAAGTTTCCTTCAGAGATGCCTTTGAAATATGTGAGTGACAACGACATTAGGTACATGGGTTGGCCATCTCAAGAGCTCCCTAATTGGACAATGTCTTGAGTTGGAAATGCATTGCTGTGCCTTCATTGCTCAATAGATGGTATGTTTTAGCTCACCACTATTCGGGGTGGGTCATACATATTTTATTTGCCAGTGACACCTGCCTCTCATAAAGAACTGGGGGGGGGGTGAATAAATACTTTTTACATTAGGCTAGTCAGGTTTATAGTCATACCAAAAGCATTTTTGAGAGGTGCAGGAGGAAATGTGTGTCTAGACAAATTGGTTTTGTACTAACCATAGAACTTTACCTTCTGCAGATTCTGGAGCTGGTGATTGAAAACTTTGTGCATCCTTGGTATAGGTAAGAATTGGGTCCCTTCTTAATATCTAAAGATAAAATGTTGCAGGTGCTGGAAATCTGAGAGAAAAACAGAAAATGCTGGAGATATTTTGCCAGTCAGGTAGCATCTGTGGGAAGAGATAAAAGGAGTCAAGTTCAAGATTTGTCATTAGATGGAAGTTACAATGCAAGATTTTCAAGCAGAAAAATCAGCTGTATTTTTCTGCAGATATTGTTTGATATGCTGGATATCTCCAGCAGTTTCTACTTTCATTTCATTTGTATTTTGCTTGATTTTTGAGAATAAACTGGTTCTGATTTTAATGGTTGAAATTCTATCGAGCTTTCAATTTCGGTTATGGTTCATTTTTGCAATACAGTACTGTGCAAAAGCTTTAGGCACATGTATATGGCTACAGCACCTCCGACACTTGCACAGTACTGTACTTGTCAACATGGAGCGGAGAGTAAATCTGGCAGGAGCATAGGGTGCTGGGAATGGTGAGGGTGGGGTGTTGCAGGAGGGGTGTGGGACTTGTGGTAGAGAAGGAGTGCCAGGGCGGGGGGTGACGTGGGTGCAGACATGCCCAGCCTTGAGACACCAGACAAGGTCATTTGATTCCAAACAACCAGTTTTTTTTGATCATTACAGGATGTCTTTCTGGTGCTTCCTGCTCCCTCTCCTCTACCTTCCCCCTCTCCCAACCATGATTCCCCTGTCCATCCCCCTTCCCACTCTCAGTCCACAATAGAGACCCATATTGGAATCAGGTTTATCATCACTCATATGTTGTGAAATTCGTTCTTTTTTTGTTGCAGCAGTATCATGCAACGCATAAAATTAGTACAGTACTATGCAAAAGCCTCAGGCAACCTAGCTATATATCTGTGCCTAAGACTTTTGCACAGTACTGTGTATTGGGTGTTTTTGATACTGATCATTACTTGGGAGCCTGATGTGAGCTGGAATTCTTTGGTGAAGGCTCAGAAATGAAGTCTGATGATGGCCAAATTGGAAAAGTCATAATTAGCTGACAACTTTAATTTAGTACAGAGTGATCTAAATGAGAAGGGATCTCAAACTTGGTTCAAGCAGAGCATTTAAAATAAATTGTTAAATTGGTTTATTATGTTATGTGTACAGAGGAAGAGTGAAAGACTTTTGTGTCAGTGCATTGAGGTAGTACAAGAGAAAGCAATAACAGGATACAAAACCTTGTGTGAGAGTTACAGAGAATATGCAGTGCAGACAGATGATAAGGTGTAAGGGCTGTGAGCAGGTACATTGTGAGGTTAAGAGTCTTCCTTATCGAACCAGCGATCCGTTTAAAATTGGTCCTTTAAATCAGTACAGAAAGTTAAAAAGATTTGAATTTCAAACTACATTTTCATTTTTTAGATTGCAAACGTGCAGTCAATAATTAAAGAAAGCAGTTACTTTCAGACTTCCCCTACTTGCGGACACTACTCACTCTGCAAACCGCCTTTTGCAAAACCTCCCTTCTGGAAAGCGCTGCAGGGCTATGAAGACAAAAAAAGAAATTTAACACCATTTTAAAAGTTTCTTCCCCCAGGCAGTTAATCTGATTAACTATTCTAGTTAGCCCTCCCCCCCATCTATTACACTTTAAACTACCTTTTATAATGCTCTTTATATTGTAAACACATGCTGGTATTTATGCAGGATATTACCTAAGATTAGCTTTTCTATTAATCCCAGGGAAGGGACTTTCTTGGATTCTGTCATTTTAAGACAAAAATAGATGACTGAGTATACATCATTGTAGTCATGTCAGACTATAGGCGGATATCATTAACGAAGCCAACAATCTTTCTAGTTGATAAGTAGGCATATTTCCAAGAGAGTGTTAAGGTGAGAGATCACTTTTCTCTGATCTCCATCTCAAACTGAATTTTGAATCACTTTCTTTGGAGAGCCTTGTGTTCTGTTAAACATAGAGAAACATAGAAAACCTACAGCAGAATACAGGCACTTCGGCCCATAAAACTGTCCTTACCTTAGAGCTACCTAGGCTTACCCATAGCTCAGTTAACTTTGACTGCATGTTATGATCAGAATGTCTGAAGGTTTCCAAAAAGAAATAAATGTTAACCAAAAAAATGGCAGGAGTGGTAGCCAGAAGCTGAATTGGCAGTGGCAAAGACTGAAATCTTCTGTGGGAATGAGCCACTTAGGCTGCAACAAATCTACACACATGAGCGAGCTATGCCAATCTTTTAGAGGTTTGATCCTCTACACAGCACAGTCAACTTAGTAGGCGGATTGCGTGTCAATTTTTTTTGTAGTAGTATGAGCACTTAAGCTGAGTATGATGTTCTGGGGGTTGTCCATTGGTGGGTCCTCAGGTGGCTGTAGAGGCCGATCCAGGATCTGGATATTTTGGTGCAGAGTGGGCAAGAGTAAGTGGTGGCAATGTATTCCCATTTTTAAGATGTAATGTTGAATCTCTTCAGGCAGATTTTGATGTTATCTTTGAAGCTTGCTGACCTTCCTTCATCTGGGAGTAAAGCCTCTGTATGGGGAGACGAGAGTTGGGCATCTGAATGACATAACCGATCCATCGGAGTTGGTGTTGCATTATTGTGGTGGAGATGCTGTTCATGTTGGCCTCCTCCAGTACGCTGGCGTTAGTGTGTCGGTCCTACAGCTGAACCTCAATAATAAGGATCTTTAATGGAATTGTTCTAGGGCTCTGAGGTACCTACTGTCGGTGGTCCGTGTTTGATATACAAGTCCATATAACAATTGCATTGTGAAGCATTGGAAGTGACTTGATTTTTCAAAAATCTCTTTTTTTTAAATGCTCTTATGGTATTCCAAAAATAAAAATGAAGCTCTGTTCGATTTGTAGCCCCTTTCATAGTTATTTATTGAACATAGTTGCAAGGTGTGAATTATACTAGGCATTGATTCAACGGAGAACTTCAGTTCTTAATTTAAATTGCAAGCAGTAATCAGTTTTGAATTTGTAAATAAAGAATACTCTTTCTAAAGCCCCAGTAGGAGTATGAACATATGAACATAAGAAATAGGAGCAGGAGCAGGAGTAGGCCATCTGGCCTGTCGAGCTTGCTCCGCCACTCAATAAGATCATGGCTGATCTGGCCGATCTGGCCATGGACTTATCTCCACCTACCTGCCTTTTACCCATAACCCTTAATGCCCCTACTATGCAAGTCTTAAATATATTTACTGAGGTAGCCTCCACTGCTTCATTGGGTAGAGAAATCCACAGATTCACCACCCTCTGGGGAAAAAGCAGTTCCTCCTCATCTCCGTCCTAAATCTACTCCCCTGAATTTTGAGGTTTTGTCCCCTAGTTCTATTCTCACCTACCAGTGGAAACAACTTTCCTACCCCTATCTTTATCCCTTTCATAATGTTATGTTTCTATAAGATCTCCTCTCATTCTTCTGAATTCCACTGAGTACAGTCTCAGGTGACTCAATCTCTCCTCAAAGTCTAGCCCCCTCATCTCTGGAATCAACCTGGTGAACCTCTTCTGCACTGCCTCCAAAGCTAGTATATCCTTTCTCAAGTAAGGAGACCAGAACTCCACGCAGTACTCCAGGTGCGGCCTCACCAGTACCCTGCAGCACCATAACTTCCTTGCTCTTAAATTCAATCCCTCTAGCGATGAAGGCCAACATTCCATTTGCCTTCTTGATAGCCTGCTGTACCAGCAAACCAAAGTTTTGTGATTCATGCACAAGCACATTCAAGCCCCTCTGCACAGCAGTATGCTGCAATTTCTTACCATTTAAATAATAATCTGCTTTTCCATCTTTCCTTCCATTTTTTCTTCCATTGTGCTTCCTGTTGAGTATGGCTGCTCAAGAGATGTGGTTTGTAAAGTGATGTTCCTTGTGCCTCAGTGAAATGCAGAACAATTGTGTTATGTTCATTGGCCAGGCAACACCAACTAAGAGATTTTGCACCATTGGAACTGAGATCAAGGAAGCATCCATGCCAGATTGATTTTGTAACTTAGTGAATCAAACGTTCACAGGCACATTTACCATGTATCAATAGTTTGTATATTTGTGTACTTGGAGTTAGCCTAATATATTGGGTGTCTAAGTTCTCTGTCTTCAAGCTGTTAGACCATCCACTTGAATTATTTTGTCCCAACAGAAGTGTCTGAATATTCAGAGGTGTCTTGCCATTTACAGTGTGTTTCCATTGTAAAGATGCAACTCCATGTAACCATTCGTCATTCACAAAATATTGAAATAGATATCATATTGAAATTATATTGAATCACCTGATTAAAACTTTTGATTTTAAAATCCTGGTTCTACGAGTATGGGGAGCCTCTAGTGAGAGTCTTCAGGAGAATGCCTGCTTGTATCATTTTGAACCAGTGTCATTATCACCAGTGACACAACTCACTGTCATAAAGTTCACCCTAGTGGTTAGCACAACGCTATAACAACTCGGGGCGTCGGAGTTCAGAGTTCAGTTTTGGTGTCCTCTCTACGCAAGTTTGGACATTCCTTCCCATGTGGTCATTGTAAATTGTCTTGTGATTAGGCTACTGTTAAGTAGGTGGGCAGTGTAACTTGAAGGGCCTATTTCATGCTGTATCTCTAAATACAGTAAAAATAAATAAACTAACAGAATCCATTATTGTATCATCTTAAGTCTTTATAATGCCCCCTACCTGTCTCTAAATCATTGATATATTCTGCAAGAAGCAAAGGTGCTTTGTTTTGGCTCCTGAGGCTTCCATTTGCGAATATGCATACTACCAGTGATGACATTTGATCCTGCGACCGAGCCAGTATTGGATTCATTTTACCAGTTTCTAATGGATATCATGAGCGATTACTCTGTTGACCAATATCTAATTCAAAGGAGCATTTGTGTTAATTGAGCCCTTTTTGTCGGTTTTGCAGGGACATAACTGATGATGAAGCCTTTATTGATGAACTCAGAGTATCGTTACGCTTTTTTGCAGCTGTTTTAGTCCGGAGAGCTCAGAAGGTAAGAAGGAAAACTCATGACAAAGGATAATTACTTGGGAAGTGTGTCAAAGGATAAAGACAATAAACAAGGGAAACGTGGATTCCTTGTGGCAGTGGAATGCTGACTCCTGACACCTAGAAGCTTTCTCCCACTTACGAGGCACAAATCAAATGTGGAAAGGGTCTCTCTCACTGTAGAAATATAAAAAGTAGTGCAAGAGGAGAGCAAAAAATGAGGTAGTGTTTATGGTCCATTTGGCAGAAGGAAGAAGCTATTCTTAAAACGCTGAGAGGATGATGATTATGGTAAGCAGAACATTCTGAGCAGTCTCAGTGTATGAAAAACCTAGCCCATGGCTGTTGACCCAAATATTGCTATTGAATATTAATGCAAGGATGTAATGTTGAGGCTTTACAAGGCACTAGTAAGGCCTTGTAATGGAGTATTGTGAGCAGTTTTGGGGCCCTTATCTAAGAAAGGATGTGCTGGCGTTGGAGAGGGTTCGGAGGTTTATGAAAATGATTCTGGGATTGAAAGGCTTGTCATATGAGGAGCATTTGATGACTCTGGGCCTTTACTCACTGGAATTCAGAAAAATGAGGTGGGGGATCTCTTTGAAACCAGTCGAATATTGAAAGGCATCGATGGAGGATGTTTCCTGTAGTGGGGGGCGTAGGACCAAAAGGCACAGCCTCAGAGTAGAGGGATACCCATTTAGAATGGAGGTGAGGAACTCTTTGCATTTGCAGAGTTCATTGCCACAGGCAGTTGTGAAGATACTGTACCCATACCTGTCTACTGATTTCTCAGCTGTCGCCATGCTGGAGCTTTCTCGGTCACCGGAGCTGCACATCTCTCTATTCCTGCAGCTTGTTTTGTTTGCATAATTTGTACTTTAAACTTGGAAACCAATCTCTGCATTACCTATCTTGGTATTCCTACAACCCCTGCCTGGGAATGATTGATGGTTTTCATTATGGATTTTTATGTTCAACTAAATGAGGCTCTGGAGATGTCAGGATGTATTCTTGGCCATCTCCTGTTTTTCCATCAGCAACATCTGCTGGAGGCACTCAATGCAGCTTCTGCAGTCTGCTTTCCTCCTTGTTTTACATCCATGTGCTGCCCCTCAGTGGCTACTTGAATTCTCACATATTTATCGAAGACATCCAGCTCACCACCACCATTCTCAAACCCACTGTGGATGCTGAATCATCTTGCTGTTTGCCTAACCTGCACAACTGGATAAACAGACATTTAGATTAGATTATTAGATTATGAGGACACGCAGTCCTCTTTTATTGTCATTTAGCAATGCATGCATTAAGAAATGATACAATTTGTTCCTCCAGAATGATATCACAGAAACACAAGACAAACCAAGACTAAAAAAAATGACAAAAATCACATAATTATAACATATAGTTACAGCAGTGCAAAGCAATACCGTAATTTGATAAAGAATAGACCATGGCCATGTTAAAAAAAAGTCTCAAAGTCTCTCATAAATCCCATCATCTCACACAGATGGTTGAAGGGAGAAACTCTCCCTGCCATGAGCTTCCAGCGCCGCAAACTTGCCGATGCAGCATCCTGGAAGTACCCCGACCACAGTCCAACTCTGAGTCTGTCCGAAAACTTCGAGCCTCCGACCAGCCCTCCGACACCGAGCACCATCTCTGCTGAGCGCTTTGACCCCAGCCCGGCAACAGGCAATAGGCAAAGCCGAGGATTTGGGACCTTCCCCTCTAGAGACTCTCGATCGCACAGTAGCAGCGGCAGTGAAGCAGGCATTTCAGAAGTTACTCCAGATGTTCCTCCGTGCTGCTCATGTCCGTCTCCATCAAGTCAGGATTGTGCACGTCCCCTATTTAACAAATACGATATCAATTCGGAGCGGCCGCGCGCATTTCTTCTTGTGTGATCACTGTTAGCAGATCATCTGAGGCTGAACCAGACTGTTTCCTATTTAAGACTATAAGGCATGGGAGCAGAATTAGGCCATTCTGCCCATCGAGTCTGCTCCGTCATTCCATCATGGCTGATACCAGATCCCACTCAACCCCATATACCTGCCTTTTCGCCATATCCTTTGATGCCCTGACCAATCAGAAAACTATCAACTTCCACTTTAAATATACCCACAGACGGCCTCCACCACAGTCTGTGGCGGAGCATTCCACAGATTCACTACTCTCTGGCTAATACAAAAAAAACTTCCTTACCTCTGTTCTAAATAGTTGCCCTCCCCCCTCCCCCCCAATTTTGAGGCTATACCTCTAGTTCTGGATACCCCCACCATTGAAAACATCCTCTCCACATCCACCTTACCTAGTCTTTTCAATGAGATCCCCCCACATTCTTCTAAATTCCAGTGAGTACAGGTCCAAAGCTGCCAAATGCTTCTCACGTTAACTCCTTCATTCCTGGAATCATCCTTGTGAGCCTCCTCTGGACTCTTTCCAATGACAAGACAACCTTTCTGAGATACGGGGCCCAAAACTGTTGACAGTACTCCAAGAGCGGCTTGACTAGTGTCTTATAAAACCTCAGCATTATCTCCTGGCTTTTACATTCTATTTGCCTTGAAATAAATGCCAACATTGTATTTGCCCTCTTTACAGGTTGAGTCTCTTTATCACAGACTCAACCTGTGAATTAACCTTCTGGGAGTCTTGCACGAGGACTCCTAAGACCCTCTGCACCTCTGATGTTTGAATTTTATTCCCACTTAGGTAACAGTGTGCACTATTGTTCCTCTTACCAAAATGCATTATCATGCATTTCCCAACACTGTATTCCATCTGCCACTTCCCATTCTTCCAATTTGTCTAAGTCGTGCTGCAATTGCATTGCTTCCTCAGCACCACCTACCCCATCTATCTTTGTATCATCTGCAAACTGTGTAATTAACCATCAATTCCATTATTTAAATGATTGACAAACAATGTGAAAAGTAGCAGTCCCAATACTGACCCCGAGGAACACCATTACTCACTGCCAATCAACCAGAAATGGCCCCCTTTATTCCCACTCATTGCTTCCTGCCTGTCAGCTATTCCTCTATACATGCTAGTATCTTTCCTGTAATAGGCATCCGTTAGTCTCGTGAGACCATGGATTTGCGCCTTGGAAGGTTTCCAGGGCGCAGGCCTGGGCAAGGTTGTATGGAAGACCGGCAGTTGCCCATGCTGCAAGTCTGCCCTCTCCACGCCACCGATGTTGTCCAAGGGAAGGGCACTAGGGCCGATACAGCTTGGCACCAGTGTCATCGCAGAGCAATGTTAAGTGCCTTGCTCAAGGACACAACACTCTGCCTCAGCTGAGGCTTGAACTAGTGACCGTCAGGTCACTAGACTTACACCTTAACAACCTGGCCACGCGCCAACACAATAGGCGCTATAGGATTTTATCTTGTTAAGCAGCATCATGTGTGGCACCTTATCAAATGCCTTCTGAAAATCCAGGTAAGTGACATCCACTGCCTCTTCTTTGTCAACCCTGCTTGTTACTTCCTCAAAGAACTCTGACTGATTTGTCAGGCAAGATTTCCCATGCTGACTTTGAATTATTTTATCATTAGTCTCCAAATACCCCAAAACCTCATCCTTAATAATAGACTCCAACACTTTCCCAACCACTGAGATTAGGTTTACTGGCCTATAATTTCCTTTATTTTGCCTTCCTCCCTTCTTAAAGAGTGGAGTGACATTTGCTATTTTCCGGTCCTCTGGGACCATGCCAGAATCAAGTGATTCTTGAAAGATTATGACCAATATATCTCTTCAGCAACCTCTCTCAGAACTCTGGGATGTAGTCTAGTTTTGAGTCAGTTGAATCAGTGATGCTCTTCTGCATTACT
The DNA here is from genome assembly GCF_963921235.1 of Mobula hypostoma. Lineage (NCBI taxonomy): Eukaryota > Metazoa > Chordata > Chondrichthyes > Myliobatiformes > Myliobatidae > Mobula > Mobula hypostoma. The sequence goes on from NC_086104.1 coordinate 107,104,429, forward strand.
ACTACTGTGTATTTCCACCTCCAACAACCTCTGTCTCCATTCCCACCTCCGCTCATTCAAGCCTTTGTTGCCTGTACCTCTTAAGAGATGCTGCCTGGCCTGCTGCATTCACCAGCAACCTTGATGTGTGTTGCTTGAATTTCCAGCATCTGCAGAATTCCTGTTGTATGCGTTGCCTGTGATGCTGTTTAGCTTCCCACCTTCCATTGCTCACACTTGAGACTCCCTGATTCTAACTCGTACCTCATCCTGTTCACTGGGTACCTTTGGGTTCACTCACTAATGGGGGTCTCAGTCCTTGTGTCTTATAACTTACGCTTTGCCGATAAGTTCCTTATTGTCTTCCCCTTTCCCTATTTTCGTATGGTAGTATAGTGGCTAGCACAGCACTTTACAGTACAGACAACCCAGGTTCAATTCCCAGCACTGGAGTTTGTATGTTCTCCCCATGATTGCATGGGTTTCCTCCAAGTGCTCTGGTTTCCTCCCGCAGTCCAAAGATGCACCGTTTGGTAGGTTAATTGGTTATTGTAAATTGTCCTGTAATTAGGCTGAGATTAAATCCAGGGATTGTTGGGTGGCGTGGCTTGAAGGCCTGGAAAGGCCTATTCCATGCTGTATCTCAGTAAATAAATAATAGTCTTTTAGTGCTTTAACATTCAGATCTATGCACCTCTGGAGGATATACCTTCAGTTGAGAGCATTGGCTATGAAATTCCCCCATGGGCCCCTGTGGCTCTTGACCTTTATTTCTGCCTTCAAAGTATCCTTTAAAATCACACTCTTTGACAAAGCTTTCATGTAATGAGTTTGTTATTGATTTCTTCTTTGATTATTTCTTGGTATGCCATGGAATATTTTACTCAAGATTTTTGTTTTTGTTTACTTCCACTGCCCCCATTAGTGGCTGCTATTTCTAACTCCTTTCCGCTTTAAAGCTATCTCAACATATGGTCTTCATTGTCATACCACTGTGCCTTGCCGCTCCCCTCTTGCCCGTTCTCAGTTACTCATCCTTGTGCAACTGATTCTCAGTATGCATCCCTGTATGTATGCAGCTGAACGGAGATTCGGTCTCCTAGTCAGAGCTCCCTGAGAGCTTCTGTGTTCATGTTGTCAAAGAGTATATTTATAACAGGAGGGAGCAGCCATTCCTCCCACTGGCATTGTCTGACATCAAAGATAATGGAAATGGCAGAAGTTTGATTGAGGAGAGAGCATGTTAAGCAGGCTTTTAAAAAATGAGATAGAGGTAGGAAAAAAATGAAAGTCTTAAGCTGGAATTTAACATATATCTTTAAAAAGCCCACAAATTAGGAACTGAAGCATGAAATGCAGACAAGCCAATTGGAGTTAGAACTGTACCAAAAGTTGCTGCCAATCAAATAGCAAATAAATGTTTTGAGGTAGCTCGTTTCAAGCTTCGTGTCACTCCGAAGGAGCCTGGGCTTGGTGTATTCCCTCAGCCAGTCACGATGTCTGGGCAATCTGACATTCCCAGTACAAATCCTCTTATGGTAAGAACTGAAACCTGTTAGGTTTATCAAACTGAGCGAAGCAAAGTCTGATCGATTTTTTACAGTGAATTCCGAACTGGATCACGAACTGTACAAATTTTACCGGATCACCATGGTAATGTAGCGGTTAGCCCAATGCAATTACAGCTCGGGGTGTTGGCATTCAGAATTCAATTCCAACACCGCCTGTGAGGAATTTGTATATCCTCCCTGTGATTGCATGGGTTTCCTTTGGGTGCTCTGGTTTCCTCCCACTGCCCAAAGGCATACCGGTTAGTTGGTGAATTGGTCATTGAAAATTGTCCTGTGATTCGGCCCGGGTTAAACAGATGGGTTGCTGGGCAGTGCGTCTTGTTGGACCAGAAGGACTTGTTGTGTGCTGTATCTCTAAATAAATAAAAAGATAAATAACTTCAATACTATCTCATGTTTGGTTAATCCAGCATTTAAGCTGCTTAATTGATAATAAAACTCTCTTTTTGTGTTAGATTGATGTTCCAGTCCTTGTAAACCGGAAATTATTAAATGCGGCAGTGAAGCACATTGAGGTCATTTCAAAAGCAAGGCAAAAAGGTATTAAAAGTGCATATATGGGTGAAAATATTCACTAAGTAAAAATACAGATGATATGCGCATGCAAAAATTTACAAAGAGCACAGGAACGTTATGTCCTTCCATTCTAAGGCATAATGTTCCTCTAGTTATTTATCTTGGGGAGCTTCAAGTGAATTTTGTGTAGTTCAAGCTTGCATTACACTGTCACTGCGACCTTACTGTGGTCTGACATGATGTTACTGCATTCTGTTTCCTATCTCCTTTACCCTGTAGCAATCCGAACTGTTGTTTTAGTGCTGATTTGTCTATAGTTTGTAATTTGAATTAGCCATAGAGGCAGTGATTCAGCAGAGTTGAAGCTTATGAGACAAATATTTGTGTCCCTTTGAAAGGTGTAAAAGTAATGGCCCACCGTAAGTCCAGTGTGGTCACTGTTGCAGTAGAGGAAACATAACAGGCAACGAGCTCTCAAAAGCAACGACATGATGACAGATCTGTATTTTAATTTATCCACATTTTTAGTAATGTGCATAGCACTGGCAGGGCAAGCAGTTATTGCTGGTCTCTAATAGGCCTGAAGTTGCAGGCTTTCCCAGCTTTCCAGAGGCCAGATCAGTTAACTGTACAGAGGTGGCAGGCTTTCCCAGCTTTCCAGAGGCCATATCAATTAACAGTATAGAGGTGGCCAGCTTTCCACAGGCCAGTTCAGTTAACTGTACAGAGGTGGCCGGCTTTTCCAGCTTTCTAGAGGCCAGTTCAGTTAACTGTACTGTACTGGGCCTGTAATCACATACAGGCCACACTAGGTAAGGACACCAGATTTTCTTGCCTGAAAGACATGAGTGAACCAGACATGGTGTAAGTGACAGTCAAGCAGTGTTTCGTAGTTATTGTAACAGACTAGCTGTTATTTTACAAAATGGTTTATTTACTGAAACAGGCTTTGAACTGGAATCCAAACCAAAATGAGTCCTTTGATTGGAACCCTGGAGCAGCCCAGAGTAGGCCCAAAGCCTTGGTATCAGCTCATCATATTAGTGGGCACTGAGCACAGCAGCTGGGCCAGTCTTCATAGCCTCAGCAATGTAGAGAGAGGAGTGAACATGGTGGGAGAGCGAGTGAAATCCACTCTCACCTCCGATCCTGACAACCTGTCTTTCCAGTCTATCTGGGCCAGTGATTAAATTTTCCAAACAGCATATGGTACCTTGCACTAGGACTGGGCACTGCTGCGGCATCTTGCTCTAGGCCTGGACCGCACCGCCCAGCAACTTGCTCCAGGGCCAGATTTTGCCCCCCAGCCCGAAGCCACTGTCGACTTCTCCAGATTAGCTCAGCGTGCAGAGCGATCCAGCCTTGCACCCGGGCCAGTTGTATGGGCATGGGAACTCCTCTGCCTCAACCTCTCCCCTCTGAATGGCTCACTCCATCTGCATTGATTCTGCAGTGCACCAGCTCAGTTCATCCCTCGAACTCGCTTCGCCTTCGCTCACCTCTTCATTGTTTGCAGTGATAATTTACCACAGTTTACTTCACAATAGGTGTTATTAGCAATGTTTTTAATCAAATCTCTTGTCTTTTAAGCAGCTGGTGAGCTGTCGCACATGTTCGGTGGCGTCATCTTAAACCGGAACTTTTATCCGGGTTCCAGCTTGAGGGTTACTTACCTTGTCTGAAAGTTAGTTCATCTAAAGTTTTCAGCCAAATGATTTTCCTCAGTGACCACATACAGACCAACTTTTGCCACCTTGAAATCAAAAGTAGAGTACAGTTTGCCAAAGTGGAATTTGTCTTTGGTGTATAAAGTCATTCAGTGATGAAGGGCGTCTCTGGAATTCTTCCTCTGACCACCCTGGGATGGCTCCCAGACTTGAATATTGTTCTTCACATTTCCACCGAAAGCTGCAATTAGCAAGTTTCTGGAGGAGATCCATACTAATCATGACCTTTTGATGTTGACCAAGTTTTTGAATCCACCTATTGCACTGGATGTATCCTCTATGATCACAGCTGTAATGCTAGAAGTGGGTGACGATGTTAACCTCAGGACTCCTGCATGAAGTCTCAGTGTTAACATTACAGTTTCCCAGTAGAATTCACTTGATTCAACTCACCATGTTGTCACTAGACCTTGCTGAATAGGTTTCAGACAGGGGAAGGCCTATGCTCGACGAGCACCTCTGTGGTGGAATGCAAGAATTAGGACCAGGAGACCACTTGACCCCTTAAACCTATGCCATCATTCATCACAGCTGATCTTATAACCTCAAGTATCCTTTCCCTGCCCTATTCTAATGGCTATAAAGGGAGAGCATGAATTTACACAGAACCATTTTGCATTAAGAACACTATACATTTTCTGATAAAAATCCCACAAAAAGTAGTGGATACAGCCCAGTTGATCACGAAGCTTTGTCACAGGAAAGCAGCATCCTCCATTGAGGACCTCCCACCACCCAGGATATGCTTTCTTCTCGCTGCTGCCATTAGGAAGGAAGTACAGGAGCCTCAAGACTCTCACTGCTTGGTTCAGGAACAGTTATTACCCCTCAGACACCAGGCTCTTGAACAACTTGCTCCACCACTGAAATGTCCCCACAACCTATGGACTCACTCTGAAGGACTCTTCATCTCCTGTTCTCTATGCGTTGCTTATTTATTTATCATTATTTTTGTATTTGCACAGTTTGTTGTCTTTTGTACACTGGTTGAATACCCAAGTTGGTGCAGTCTTTCATTGATTCTGTTATGGATTTACTGAGTATGCCTGCTTGAAAATTAATCTCAGGGTTGTTTATGGCGACATATATGTATTTTAATGGTAAATTTACTTTGACTTTCATTTGAAGTATATTCACTGTTATGTCAGTACAAGGTTTTTACCCCAAACCATTACCTCTACATTTATTAGTTGCACAGCTCTTTCAGCTGTGGTGTGTACTCCTATTACCCACACTGGATTATATAACTAGAAAAATAGTGACTATTAGCCTTAATGCCAACTATATTGCTAGGTAGCAAAAATCCCTGGACGCGCCGTCATTAATGAATCAGATTTCTCATTGGCACTGGTTACATGTAACTGCGTGCTATAACTTACTGCAGATGAGATGGATTGCTGAAGTTTGATTACAGTGCATTTACAGTATCGTACTGAGTAAAAGAACACTGATCTTAATTGTCATGTGATGCTGTAAGTATTCAACTGATGTGCCTTTTAAGAAACATTGAAAGGTAATGTTTCAACGTATGTTTAAAATTGTTTGACTATTGTTTCAAGCTGTGAGCAGTCTGCAGGATCGTTACCTCGGTTCTAGTTCTAGAACTGGAATTGCATTTTGCCTGGATGTGTATTTATGACCAATCTGAGGTCTTTATTCTGCCTGCAGTAAAACACAGTGAATATTTACAGCAAGCTGCATTGGAGGAGTATGGACCAGATCTGCATCTGGCTCTGAGAAGCCGTCGGGATGAACTGCAGTATCTCAGGAAGTTAACAGAACTGCTTTTCCCATATATTTTGCCACCAAAATCCACAGAATGCAGGTAATGAACACTGATTTATATTTTGCATGTTGCGAAAGGAAATGTATGTGATGGCAGCCTTTTATTTTGAGAACACCCTGTGAAAATAATTGAATGCTTCTTTTGGTATTCATTTCCTCTGGAGCAACAAATCTATTTCTGCAATATTTCAGCTTTCCCTTTAAATTATGATGAAATATTTATATTTTCAAGCATTTATAGCACATTACAGGCCCTTTGACCCTTGATGTTGTGCCGACCTTTTAACCTACCCTAAGATCAATCTATCCCTTCCCTCCTACGTAGCCCTCCTTTTTTTTTCTAATATATATGTGCCTATCTAAGAATTTCTTAAATGTCCCTAATGCATCTGCCTCTACCACCACCCTGGCAGGGCGATCTTTGCCCCCAGTACTGTCTCTGAAAATAAAACAAACAAACAAACTTGCCTCTAACATTCCCCCTATACTTTCCTCCAATCACCTTAAAATTGTTCCCTCAATTTTCTATGACAACTTTTCCTTGTTTGTCATCCTAAAGTTTTGGCCACTCCTTCCTTATGTAATAAGTTGTTCTGAAAATAAAACATACCACTTTAATTTTGAAAATCTCTAAGCAAGATGCTTCTGTGGCCTAATTTTGCAATGTGTTTTGGGGAATGTCTCTGGTAATGATTGCTACATTTATTGCCATTAGATCTGTCCTCTTTCTCTCATACTTTATTGATCCTGGAGAAATTGGTTTTCGTTACAGTTGCACCATAAATAATTAAATAGTAATAAAACCATAAATAATTAAATAGTAATATGTAAATTATGCCAGGAAATAAGTCCAGGACCAGCCTATATCGATGCCATCAAAACTTTTCATAATCTTAAAGATCTCTATAAGAGCACTCTTCAGCTTCTGAGGGGATAAACACAGCAGCTTTTCCAGATGGCTGTATTATCAAACCTGACTGGCTTTCTATCTTATTTAAAGTCATCGCTTTTGAGTTCCTTCATGGCGTGCTTCTTTTCAGCTCACTCCATTTCTGCAGACCCCAGACATTCTGCACTGTGATTCTGAGCTCTCCCCAATTCACACAGTTACCAGTTACCATTCTGCAATTGCCTCTGAACTCCCCTCCCTCATCTTTCCATCACCCATGAAATTCTCATTCAACACACTTTTGCTGTTAACCACCAAACCATTCTCTTTTGAGAATGTGATCGTGAATAAGAATCTGACATTGGAAATTAAATCATCTGTTACCTTTTCATTAATAATTCTTGGGAATGTATTGGAGTAAGTAAGTCACTGTTAACAAGGAACACAGCTAATGGAAAAAGAAATAGGACATTTCTACATATTAGCAGCGATCTTTCAGATCCATGTTCTATGTGGTTTAAGAAAATTTAAAACAGAATGTTCTTCAAGTGTATTACTGTTTCTCATCTAGATCATTAACCCTGTTGATCCAAGAAATTCTGGCTGGGTCAGTCTTCCTTCCTTCCCTAGACTTCTTAGCTGATCCGGTGAGTAAACCATTTTGAGTAATAGAATTACTTTTACCAAACAAATACATAAATATGCATACACAACTTATTTAAGCCATTGAGTATGAATGAAGTTTGTATGATGGGACAGGACTTGATCTCTCTAACTCAGAAATATTGCCTGTATATAGATTCCCCACATGCGGACCAGGGTGGAAATATCCTGTACTGTAGCAAAGTGGTCAGGACCATAAACACTTGGCATTGCCAGTAAGATTGGGAATTCATTGGCAGAGTTCCGATCTAACATTAACTAAGGGATCCGACAGTTCACTTTTGGCTTGCTGAATATGGCCTAGTGTCATCATTTCATTTTGAACCACCAGTACTGGCTGGCCAGCCAGGTTGGAATGTGGCTTGCAAATGGAGCGTAAAGTCAGAGTCTATTGTTATCTGCAAAGGGCATCACAGTAGTGTAGCAGCTCAGGGCATTGGAGCTCGATTCAGGCGTCCTCTGTAAGGAGTTTGTACATCTTCCCCGTGAAGCGTGAGTTTCCTCCGGGTGCTCCGGTTTCTGGTGACACAGTTAATGGGTCATTGTAAATAGTTCTGTAATTAGGCCTGGGTTAAATAGGTGGATTGCTGGAAGGTGTGGCTCGTTGAGCAGAAAGGGCTATTCCATGCTATATTTCTAAATAAGTAAAAAAAATAAAATAAGCGAATAACTTCCTTGCAGCAGCATCATAGGCACGTAGCATCAGGTAAACAGCATTCGCAAGGAAAATAAATGGTTCACTATTTTCACAAGAAGGAATGCAATTTATACAAAGAAAGTCTGTTTCAGTGTAAGAAGCCTTGTTTGCTTTGCACAGCATTTATTCCTGACTTACAAAGTTTAGAATTTTGTGAAACAAATGGTTTGAAAGGGTTTACTTTATATAGTATTTGCAGCTTAGAAACAGACCTTTGAACACAACAGGTCCAGGTCACCTTTCACCCTCTTTACCTTGTTGACTTGCTTATCTATTTTATTGAGAGATTCGGTGTGGATAGGCCCTTTGAACCACACTGCCCAGCAACCCCCGACAGTCCTGATGTACCCCTAACCTAATCACAGGACAATTTACAATGACCAGTTAACCTACCGAGTATGTCTTTGGGCTGTGGGAGGAAACCGGAGGATGGGAAAACCCACACCTTCCATGGAGAGGACTCCTTACAAAGGACATCGGGATTGATCTCCGAACTCCGATGTCCTGAGCTGTAATAGCATCCTGTTAACTACTTCGCTACCGTGGCACCCTATGCCTTTCTATACCTAAAGCTATTCTATACCTTTCTTTCTCTGCTTAATTGAACTTTTACCATTTGAGATGGCGGAAGTTATGGAGAATTATGTGCTTTTCTAGCCCTGTAACTTCCAGTAATGCCCCCCTCCCCCCCTCCAACATTCCCATTCCCTTTTCCCTCTTCCCTCTCTCACCCTATCTCCTTATCTGCCCATCACCTCCCTTTGGCATTCCTTACCCTTTTTTTTCCTTCCATGGCCTTCTGTCCTTTCCTATCAGATTCCCCCTTCTCCTGCCCTGTGTCTCTTTCACCAATCAACATCCCAGCTGTTTACTTCACTCCTCCCCCTGCCAGTTTCACCTTTCACCTTGTGTTTCTTCCTCCCCTCCCTCTATCTTTTAATTCTGACTCCTCATCTTGTTTTTTCTCCAGCCCTGATGAAACGTATTCCATAGATGCTGCCTGGCCTGCTGAGTTCCTCCAACATTTTATGTGTGTTGCCAGTTACTGCTGAATTCCTTTTCGATTTGTTTGATGCTCTATTTATTGTATCTGATTGAGCCTCCTGCTGAATGACACACCTTCTCAGCATCTAAGTTATTACAATTTGTCAGATCACCCTCAGTAAAATACTCCACTCCACTCCATTTCAACCTTTCTGCTGATTATTATCTCTTGATTTTGGTGTTGTTCTCATAAATCTCTTATGCATTTTAGAGATTTACAACACAGAAATAGACTCTTCTGCCCATTAGAGTCCATGCTACCCATCTGAGCACTTGGTGTGTAGCCTTTAGTATCTTGATGGTCATTTAGATATTGAAATATTTTTAGGTCTCCACCTCTGTCCCCTCCTGAGCAGTGCATTCAAAACTCCAGTCCCCCTCTGAATGAAATTTTATTGTTCTCTCCGTAAACTGACTCCTAACCTCGAACCTATCTTTGGTGTCTCGATACTTCTGCAATGGGGCCTACGGTGTCATTGCCTCTCATAATTCTCTCATAAATCTATCCCATGGTAAAATCCTGGTGCGTCTCCACTGTATCCCAGTCCTGTACTGAGATGACCCAAACTGCAGTTAAATCATTGCAGGTGTGACCTCAGTGTTTTTTAAAAAAACTTCCCTTCCATTCCGTGCCACACTTAATGAAGACTACTATCTTGTATGCCCTTTTTAACCACCTTGTCTACTTATGCTGCCACATTTAGAGACCTTTGCATTTTCTTCAGTACTCTGTATATAATGCAAACCTGAGCCATTCGCAGTATTCCAGGTGGTCAGACTAAGACTATAAGACCATAAGACAAAGCAGAATTAAGCTGTTCGACCCATCAAGTCTGCTCAAACTTTAGAGCTTTCAGTAAAGAGCAAAGCAGTACTCAGATACTTAGCATTGACTCTCCACAATGATCTTATGATTCCTGATGATCCAACATGTACCTTCTGGTGTCATTTCAGTAACATCCCTGGTACCCTACAATTGTGAAGTTGGCTGACCAATTTTATGAAACTCTGTGAAATAATCTACTGCGTTCCTGATGAAGTGAGAGCTGAATCTCAGAATGTGTGTGTGTGTGTGTGTGTGCCATCAATATCATTATGTCAGCCTTGTGAGGTTGTTAATGTCGGATTTAATTTCTCTCACACCTCCTAAAGAATGATGTTAAGTAAGGTACTGTGTGGGCATGTATTTGTGTTTGCCTTTCATAGGCCCATCAGCACTAGGTGCTCACTTCTTCCACTTGGACTTTGCGGTGCTGGAACATATTAAAGTGGTTTATGTTTTTTTCTGTAGTTGCTTTCTTTGATGAAGTGGGACAATTTCTCTACCTCTCTGACACCTTATTTCCATTGAATTGTTTCCTTCCCCTTCCATCTATACAACGCTCACAAGGCAAATAAAATGGATTTGTAAAGTACAGGGAAAAGCACCACTTTGTTCCCAAACAAATGCTTTTAACAAACATGGCTGCAGTCATCTCATGTTTTCTTTTATCAAGAGGTGATTACTCAGTCTTGTGATACAGAGTATATCTGTTACTAAGTCTTTGTCTTTGATCTGATATTGTCAGGTTTCAGAACTGTCAGGTACCAGTGTGTCATCATGCTCTTGCTAATCCCCTTCGTTCTCTGCTATCTCTGGTGCTCCCCTATGCTGCCTGAATTTCAACAGATCTCCCTTGTACTAAAACTCAAAAGGCCTCTCTTCTCCAGCACATCCTCCAGCACATCTTCCACCTCTTGACTGCCTAATCATTCAAAGTGTCAGGATGGAAGCTGGAGATGTAGAAATACTGAGCAGGTCTGGCAGTATCAGTGGAATGACCCAAGTCAAGAGCCTTGCATCAGAGTTGGAGAAAGTTGGACTTGGCTTTTGAGCAACGACACATGGAGAGAAAGGGTGATGGGGAGGAAAATACAAAATGGAAAGTCTGGACAGAAGAGATGAAATGATAGAAGGTGTGAAATCATGAGGAGATAGGAGAGGGATAAGATATCATGATGCTAAAAGCATCTCGGGGTGCAGGGTTCAGAGTTTAATTCCAACACTGCCTGTAAGGAGTTTGTATGTCCCCCCCCCCCCCACCCCGTGAACGCATGGGTTTCTTCCGGGTGCTTTGGTTTCTTCCCATGTTCTAAAGCTATACTCATTAGTTGGTTAATTGGTCTTTGTAAATTGTCCTGTAATTAGGCTGGGGTTAAATAGATAGGTTGCCGGGTGTTGCGGCTGTTCTACGTGATATCTTTTAAATAAAATAAAAATAAAAACATTTCAGATTGGTCATGGTGATGCCTGGCCTGAATGTTTTTATTTCAGATTTCTAGCATCCATATCTTCCCATTAATGAGAATCCAGCTGATCCAACCAGCTTATAGGTAGGGATACTCTGAAACTTGTTTATGGTTTAATACTTCCACAATCATATTTCTGTATTTAACCTTTTATTCTGCTGTCTAATATTATTAGAATACACAAACAAGCAATTTGTCCATATTTACACTTCCATTATTCACTTTGTTGAGATCTTTGCACTTGATGATTGCCAATGACTTGACCTTAAGCCATTCAACAATGTTTTTCATGAAATATCTAATTAAATTTAAAGTTTGGTGGTTTGTCACATTTATTATTATAATAAGATGAAGATTTATTGATTGTTATGCGTCTATAATGATCATGTTTTCCATTTGTTAGGACACTGTGAACCATTTGTTGCTGATTTTCATAGACAACAGTCCAGTGAGTATTACTGATTTAAAATGCATTCTTCCAAAGAAAGTCTGACCTAATTTTTATTTGGCCTTTAATATTCAACTATTTTCAAGTACTATCAGCCATCCAAATGATTGAGGTTATACTCTTACCTTGTAGAATATTTATTGTATTGGAAGAGCTGCTACAAAGACAATGCTAATTGCTAGTGTGTGAGGTTCAAAGTGTCACTTTGCTGCATTTGTTTAAAAAAGGCAGGAATAAACCTATACAACAGGAATTCTGCAGATGCTGGAAGTTCAAGCAACACACATCAAAGTTGCTGGTGAACGCAGCACGCCAGGCAGCATCTCTAGGAAGAGGTACAGTCGACGTTTCAGGCCGAGACCCTTCGTCAGGACTAACTGACGTCAGTCCTGTCGAAGGGTCTCGGCCTGAAACGTCGACTGTACCCTTTTCCTAGAGATGCTGCCTGGCCTGCTGCGTTCACCAGCAACTTTGATGTGTGTTGCAGGAATAAACCTAGCTTCTTCATGACGAGAACCAATATGAAATGACAATATGTTCCAAGCTCAAGTCTGTCAAGAGTTTCAGTTTTCAAAGAGACATTATAAATTACCAAGTCTCTTATTGGCATTAACTGCTGGAGCTGATATGACACAGTAATTGAGTCAGAGCAAAGCAGTACAGATAAGGGCCTTTTGGCCCAATCAGCTCACGTTAATTATGGTGCCCACCCAGCAAGTCCAAATTTCCTGCATCCAGCTTATATCCCTTTAAGCTCAGCCCCTCCATGTACTACTTAAATGATACTATTGTACCTTTCTCTGGCAGCTAATTCTATATATTCTCCACTCTGGAAAAAGTTCCCCTCAAATGCTGGTTGATCCTCCTGCTCAATTCCCTTCAGTAACTTCACCACAGATGTCAGGCTGACTAGCCTGCAGTTCCCTGGCTTGTCCTTGCCACCCTTAAACAGAACAATATTAGTCACTTCCCAGTCATTGGGACATTGGGAGCTTCACCTGTGGCTAACAATTAAGAAAATGTCTCCATAAGAGCCTTTGCAATTCTTTAGCATTCCACAGTCTGGATGAACTCCGTCAGTCCCCGGGAATCTGTTTGCCTTAATGGGCTGTAAGGCTGCAAGTACCTTCTCCCTGGTAATTTGAAACATCTCCACTTGTTTCACTTATCCTGAGCAATCATCTTCTTCTCCTCTGTAAACAGAGATAATTTTCTTTAGTCTTACCTGCCAGATCCATCTCATACTCCCTCTTTGTCCTCTTTGCCCTCCTGATTTCCCTCTTGAATATTTATAATCATTTTGTGGTCAAAGGATTCCCTCTCTTCGACTTCCTCAACTCAATGCATTCTTTCTTTTTCTTGGTCAGAACCTCTAGATTTCTCATCAACCAAACTTCCCTAAACTTGACAGGTGTACCCTCCACCCTAACAGGAACATGCTGCTTTTGGTCTCTTGGTTTCACAATGTTAAAAGCTTCCACTTGCATTAAAAGCTTCCCTTTCCCTTCATACAGGCTGATCCAATCAATCTCTGTTAGATTCTTCCTAATTCCCCCAAAGCTGGTTCTGATCCAGTGAACTGGACCTGACCTATTCCGTTGCTGTCTTAAAACTAATAGAATTAGAGTCACTAGAGCCAAAGTGCTCGCTGACTGTCACTTTAGCTGGCTGCACTGCCTCATGCCCCTAAAGGAGGTCCAGTACTGTAACTCCCAAGCAGGGCCCTCTATAAATTGACTTATCAAACTTTCCTGGGCACATTTCCACCCCATCCAGACCCTTAACACTCTGGGTAGTCTAGTCAGTGCAGGGAATAAAGTCTGCCACTAATTCAACCCCTCTTATTCTTAAAACTATTAGCAATTTTTCTACACACTTGCTGTTGCTGAATATTGGGTGGGGGGGGTGGGAGGGGTGTGTCTATTATACAGCCCCACTAGAATGACTCTCTTCTTTTTAAGTTCTATCAATATGGCCTTACTGGACAACACTCCAAGAAGGCCATCTCTAAATAGTGCTGTCATGGTCTCCTTACCAAAAATGCACTCCTCATTCGCTAGGTATCCTGAGGACATTCAACTCCAGCTCCAGTTCCCTTGACCTGGTCTGTCAGGAGCTGTAGCTGGGTATACTCCCTACAGATGTAGTCATTAGGGAGTCGCTGAGGTTCCCTGACTTCCCACAGCGTGCAGGAGGAGTGCTCTACAGCCCTGACTACCATCTTACCTATACTGAATCAAGTACTAAGGATCTACAGTAAGATGAAACCTTGTCTTTCCTTACCTGTGCCTCCCCACCAAAGCCTTTTTAAAGATCCACTCTCATTCCTAACCCCTGGGCCACTTGCTCAGCCTCCCCCCTCTGTAGCCTCAGCTCCCACTCCTACACTGGCCCGTACTGGCAATGGCCACTCTGCTTCACCCTACCTTTTTATTGGCTGCTGTTAATCAGCCAATCAACTATTAGTCAATCTTTCCTCCTAAATCCCTGTAACATACAATTCACAAGCACCCCCTGAGACCTACCTTTTCAGAGCTGTCTTGCTCCAAGTCCTGACAAGTGAAGTTCTAGTTTGTTTTAATAACAAAGGGAAAGTCGCCTTCTGGGAGCTGACTCCTGTTGGGATTTTGAAAACATGGTTGAGATCAGAATGTAACCTCTCAAAACAGAGGGCCAGAGTTACAGTTGGAACCATTAACAATACATGTCAATTGTATTATTTTGTCCAAGCTATTCTAGGGAAAATAAAGCAAATGTTTTTCTATATATATTTTTTGAAAAGTAGCTGCTTACATTTGACTCACAGAAAGCTCTCAACTCAATATCTCCAGTTGGGATGCTGATACTTTACTAACTTGTCCATACTCTGACCGCTGTACTAATCAGCTTTAGAGTTTCCTTGAATCCTTGGGGCCAGAAACTGCCTCAATCGAGAGTAAAGTATGAGAGGGTGCAGAATGATAGTCATTCAGCCCACTATGAATGAACCAACCTGTGAAAAACCTTCTGAAGTTGCAGTTAGTAAAGACAGTCTCCACTAGTAATGTTACTCATACAGTGACAGGCCTGTATGTGCAAGTACAGTGCATGAGTGATATAGAGTGACAAACCTGTCCCAGTCAGTATGGTGCTCCAGTGTTACATAGTGACGGACCTCTCTGCACCAGTACTACATGGAGGTCAGTGACCAGTGGTGTTCTGCAGGGATCTGTTCTGGGACCCCTCCTCTTCAAGATTTTTATAAATGACCTGGATGAAGAAGTATAAGGGTGGGTTAGTAAGTTTGCTGATGACACACAAAGGTTGGGGGTGTTGTGGATAGTCTGGAGGGTTGTCAGAGGACATCCATAGGATTCAGAACTGGGCTGAGAAGTGGCAGTTGGAGTTCAACTCAGATAAGTGTGAAGTGCAAACACGAGGAATTCTGCAGATGCTGGAAATTCAAGCAACACACATCAAAGTTGCTGGTGAACACAGCAGGCCAGGCGGCATCTCTAGGAAGAGGTACAGTCGAAGTTTCAGGCCGAGACCCTTCGTCAGGACTAGTCCATAGAACACTCAAAGCTGCTGCGCAGGTTGACAGTGTTGTTAAGAAGACGTATGGTGTGTTGGCCTTCAACAACCATGGGATTGAATTCAAGAGCCGTGAGGTAATATTACAGCCATCTAAGACCTTGGTCAGACCCCACTTGGAGTACTGTGTTCAGTTCTGGTCACCTCACTACAGGAAGGATGTGGATACTATAAGAAAAGGTGCAGAGGAGATTTACAAGGATGTTGCCTGGATTGGAGAGCATGCCTTATGAGAACAGGTTGAGTGAACTCGGCCTTTTCTCCTTGGAGTGATGGAGGGTGAGAGGTGAAATGATAGAGGTGTATAAGATGATGAGAGGCATTGATCGTGTAGATAGCCAGAAGCTTTTTCCCTGGGCTGAAATGGGCAATGCGAGGGGGTATAGTTTTAAGGTGCTTGGAAGTAGGTACAAGGGGGAATGTAAGTTTTTCACACAGAGAGCGGTGGGTGCGTGGAATGCGCTGCTGGCGACAGTGGTGGAGGCCGATACAATAGGGTCTTTTACGAGACTCTTAGATAGGTACATGGAGCTTAGAAAAATAGAGGGCTATGCGGTAGAGTAATTCTATGCAATTTCTCGGGTCGGTTACATGGTCGGCACAACATTGTGGGCTGAAGGACCTGTATGTGCTGTAGATTTCTATGTTCTAGTCCTGGTGTGATAGAGTCAGACCTGTCCCTACCAGTCCAGTATTTCCTGTCCTGTCTGTCCTGGTGTGGTAGTGACATACTGTCCCCTGTTAGTATGGTACCCTAGTGTGATAATGACACACCTATCCCCACTAGTACTGTACCCCAGTATGACAACTGTCCCCACTAGTACTGCACCCTAGCGTGATAGTAACATGCCCATCCCCATTAGTACTGTACCTGGTGTGGTAGTGACAGACTGTCCCCACTAGTACTGCACCCTAGTATCAAACACTGATAGACTTTGCTCCACTGGCAGTGTGACCCATTGTAACAGAGTGACTGATGTCCGCTCCATAACTGTGGCCCTCTGTTATACAGTGCCAGACCCATTCCGACCAGCGCTGTAGCCCAATGTTATCAAGTGACAGACCTGTCCCTATGACTATCGTATTGCAGTGACAGACCCAACCCTTCTATGGTGTAGATCATTATTAGATGGAATAGGAGCTAGTCCTGTACTGCAGCGGTCTCCAACCACCGGGCCACAAAGCATGTGCTACCGGGCTGCGAGGAAACGATATGATTTGGCGATATGAGTCAGCTGCACCTTTCCTTGTTCCCTGTCACGCCCACTGTTGAGCCATTACGCATGCGAGGTCATTACCCGCGCGTCATGCTTTTCAGCGAGGGAAGGAGATCAACTCCTCGAGCTTGCAAATGACGGCGGCCTGAAAAGTATGTTTGACATAACATCTCTGCTGGCATTCTGGATCATAGTCAAGGCTAAAAATCCTGAGATAGCCACGAAAGTATTGAAAATGTTGCTTCCATTTCCAACATATCTCTGCAATGAATGCAACGAAAACTAAATTGCAGAATAGAGTGGACATAAGGAACCCCGTTCGAGTATCGCAGTCTCCCGTCACCCTTCGATAGGACCGTGTTGTTGCAGGAAAACAAGCCCAGGGCTCCCACTGATTCAGCGATATTGGTGTGTTGCAATGATTTTATATGTTCATACGGGGAAAATATGTGCTGCGAATTTAATATCCAAATGATACTTAAAATGTTATGATGCTATTGACTTACTTATATAACCATATAACAATTACAGCACGGAAACAGGCGATCTCTCCCCTTCTAGTCCGTGCCGCACGCTACTCTCACCTAGTCCCACTGACCTGCACTCAGCCCATAACCCTCCATTCCTTTCCTGTCCATATACCTATCCAATTTTTCTTTAAATGATAATATCGAACCTGCCTCTACCACTTCTACTGGAAGTTCGTTCAACACGTACTCCAAGCTCCCCTGTCCTCCCCTGATAATTGACTTATCACTATATTCATGCGAGGAAAATATGTGCTGTGTGTTTAATATTAAATTCGTTAGATAAACCCTTCTAGAAACGAAATTGAGTGTATTAGCTAATTATCATCTATATTCCGGTCGTGATTAACACCTCCCCGCCCCCCGAACAGAATCGTCAAAAACGATTTGTAGAAAAAAATCGTACACTCATGCACAAGTTACGCATGTGCGCTGCTGCCCGCGTAAGGCTTCATGGCCATTGTAGTCTTTCTCGGGGTAAACCCAGCAAATCTGACCACTACTCTTGTCCGTTGGCAACCCTACACCCTCCCCCGCCCCCGGTCAGCTGGTCTGCAAGAATATTGCCAATATGAAACTGGTCCGCAGTGCGAAAAAGGTTGGAGACCCCTGCTGTACTGTGTGTCAGATTTTGTACTTTGCATATTTAAGCCAACAGGTCATTGTGAGGCCTGCCTTTATTGATCTTCATAAAAAAATGTTTTAAATATAAAACTACGTCTAAAAATTTTTGCTAATTTGATATAACATTTCTGTTGTTAGCCGGAGCCAGCAACTGAGCCTCCCTCTCCCTTGGTCCCCTTCCTGCAGAGATATGCTGTTGCCAGAAATAAAACCCAGTCGGTGAGATGTAAAACCTTTCTTTTGATCATTGTGTTGTGGTTTGTAATCAATTACGTTTTGCAGTAGTTATCATCTTGCATTTCTACTACATGCAGCTAATGTACAGGCCACACTTGAATAATATTTGTAACCATGGATATTTTAAAACACTCAAGGAAATTGTGACATTAAAGAATGTATAGTTTTCTACTCAGCCCCGTTCTTCTGAAGATATTTTGTTTAAATTTAATGAGCATCTCGAGACCTGACCTTCTACTCTCTTATAAGACCTGAGTATACTTTCTATCAGAAATCTTAGCAATTGGGACCTGATTTTCCCTGCTGCCTTTATTTAGTTATACTTGTCTGACGAGGGTGCATCGGGAGTCAGCTGGCTTACATCAGGAGGGGACTGATCGTTGGATCTCCCTGGTGTGAATGGTTTGGTTGCAAAGATCCCAGGATGCTACATTTAAGTTGCAGAATTCTTCTGTACGTAATCTGCTGTAACACAGGAATTCCTGAACATAATTGACATGATTGTGTGCAGTTTTGGTCCCCTAATCTGAGGAAAGACATCCTTGCCATAGAGGGAGTACAAAGAAGGTTCACCAGATTGATTCCTGGGATGGCAGGACTTTCATATGATGAAAGACTGGATGAACTAGGCTTCTACTCGTTGGAATTTAGAAGATTGAGGGAGGATCTGATTGAAACGTATAAAATCCTAAAGGGATTGGACAGGCTAGATGCAGGAAGATTGTTCCTGATGTTGGGGAAGTCCAGAATGAGGGGTCACAGTTTGAGGATAAAGGTCCTTTTAGGATCGAGATTAGGAAAAACTTCACA
Source organism: Mobula hypostoma (assembly GCF_963921235.1). NCBI lineage: Eukaryota > Metazoa > Chordata > Chondrichthyes > Myliobatiformes > Myliobatidae > Mobula > Mobula hypostoma. The sequence continues at coordinate 107,123,025 of NC_086104.1, forward strand.
CACAGAGTGGTGAATCTGTGAAATTCTCTGCCACAGGAAACAGTTGAGGCCAGTTCATTGGCTATATTTAAGAGGGAGTTACATATGGCCCTTGTGGCTGAAGGGATCAGGGGGTATGGGGGGAAGGCTGGTACAGGGTTCTGAGTTGGATGATCAGCCATGATCATACTGAATGGCGGTGCAGGCTCGAAGGGCCAAATGGCCTACTCCTGCACCTATTTTCTATGTTTCTATGATTTGTTTTGGATAGTTGTTGAGGTATTATTTTACTGTTTGGTGTTAGGTCTCACCTCATGTTATTGCCTCTGCGGGCCATGTTGCCTGAGAAAGGGTTGAGCTAATAATGTTTGACTGCACTACATCATAACTGGACAATCTTTCCAAATCTTAGCAATGCTGACTTAACTACATTCTTTTTTGTAATACAACCATTAGGCCAAGACCAGAGGAAGGCCCTCCCTCTCTCATGTCTGCTCCGCCATCCAAAAGGATGATCTGTCACTTCACCTTGAGTCCTACTCATACAGCATGGAAAGAGGCCCTTCAGCCCAATACAAATGTACTGACCAGGATGCCTATCTGATCTAATTCCATTTCCTATGTTTGGAACACTTCTTATCACTGTGCCTGTCCAAATACTTTTAAAAAGCACTGATACCTGCCTCTATCACCACCTCTGGCAACTAATTCCATATACTCACCACCTTCTGTGGAAAAACTTGTGCTTCAGATCTCCTTTGAATATTTTTCCTCTCACCTTAACCCTATATCCTCCAATTTTAAGTTCCACTACCCTTTGGGAAAAAGACTGTGTCTATTTATCTTGTCCCCTCATAATTTTATAAAACCCCTGCGGTCACCCCTCCAATGCTGCTGTGAGTGCAATCAACCTATTCAATCTCTCCTTGTAACTAAAACCTTCCATTTCAGGAAACATCCTGGTGAACCTCTTATGCTCTCGTCTGAGTGCTGCCAATCCTTTCTGTAGTATGTTGATCAGATGGTATTCCAAGTGTGGCCAAAGCAATCTCTCGTGCAGCTGCAACATGATGTCCTAACTCTAATACCTCACCTGTGAAGGCAAGCAAGCCATGTGCCTTAACTACCCTATCTACCTGTTTCGCCATATCTAGGGAGCTATGAACTTACACCCAAAGGTCCCTCTGTATATTGGTGCTACTAAGGTCCCTGTCATTTATGTACATGTAGATGACTCAAAATGTCTTGCCTGTTGCCACCATTAAGTTCTATCTGCCACTGCTGCCCCCAGCTCTTCAGTTGATCTGTGTTCTTTTGTATCCTTTCACAACCATCTTTGCTGTCTTCTACTCCAATTGTTTGTACCTTTGGCAAATCTATTGGATCACAGACATTCCCACCCAAGTTTCTTTAAATTAAACAACAAACAGCCACCCCTGTGGTACATCACTGTTACATACTTCTAGTCAGAGATACAACCCTCCATCACTACCCCAAATCAACTTACTACCAGATCAATTTTGGATCCAGTTTGCTAGACTACCTTGAATCCCTTATTCCCTAACTTTCTAGACCAGCCTACTGTGTGGCTCTTGTCACACGCCTGGCTGAATATTTTCCTGACATTTCCCCATAACCTTGTATTTTTTTTTGGTCTTAAGTGTATCCAAGGATGCCGCCACCAAAGCCCTGTGTGGTAAGGAGTTTCCAGTGGCTTCTAGCTGACTAGAAGAAATTCTTCCTCTCTTAAGTGGGCGTTCCCTTATTCTGAAACCATGCTACCTAGTTCTGGGTTCTGGGCTTATCCATCAGAGGAAATATCCTCAACATTTATTGCTTCAGTAAGATCACCTTTCAGCCGACTAAATCCAGTGAGCAAATTCCCAGTCTGTTTAATTTTTCTTTCAGGGACAATTCTGCCATTCTTCAGATCACCCTAGTGAACCTTTCAGGAATGGCCTCCAGTGAAATATCTCCCTTTATTATTATTTTTGTTATTTAGAGATATAGCATGGTAACAAGCCCAAACTGCCTATTTGCACTCATGTGACCAAATAACAAACTAACCACCACATCCTTGGGATGTGGGTGGAAACCGGAGCACCCAGAGGAAACCCGCGCGGTCACGGGGAGAATGTTCAAACTCCTTTCAGGCAGCAGTGGGAGTCGAACCCGGGGGGCTGGCACTGTAAAGCGTTACATTAACCGCTACACTGTGCCAATCCTCATTTATACTTCATTTATAAAATAAAGAAAGACGTTTGTTCAAAGTAAAATGGCCGAGACCCTTCGTCCAGTCCTGACGAAGGGTCTCGGCCCGAAATGTCGTCTGTACCGCTTCCTAGAGATGCTGCCTGGCCTGCTGCGTTCACCAGCAACTTTGATGTGTGTTGCTTGAATTTCCAGCATCTGCAGAATTCCTCGTGTTTGTGAGATAGAAGTACATATTCAAATATGTTTTTTTTTTGTTTTTGTCTATTTGGAGATCATAGTAACAGGCCCACGCAGCCCAATTACACCCATGTGACCAGCTAATCTCTGAATTGTATGCCTTTGGAATGTGGGAGGAACCAAATCACCTGGAGGAAACCCATGTGGTCATGGGGAGAAAGTATAAGCTCCCTGTAGACAGCTTCAAGAATAGAACCTGGGTTGCTGACACTTTAATAGTGTTATGCTAACAGCTACACTATCCTGCTACCCTGGGGTTAGAGTCTGACAGCATAGAAACATGTCCTTTGGTCCACCAAGTCCACACCAATCATCAAACATTTGTTTACACTAACTTATCTTCTTCCCACCTTTCCGTCAACTCTCCCCAGATTCTGCCACTCACCTGCTCACTGGAGACCATTTACAGTGCCCAAGTTAAACCAGAGCATCTGGAGAGAACCCAAACAATTGCAATGTGCACACACAGACAGCACCCAAGGTCAGGATTGAACCCAGGTCTCTGGCCTGCTAGCTGTACCACTGCGTGTTTCAATATATAACTCCAGACTAATGCATTATCAGGGAATGTGTGCAAAAGGTGCAATATACTTAGCAGAATGGCTTTTAGGATAGAAAATATGATTTCCAATTATTCCATATCTTTTTGTTTTTAAATATCCACTTGGTCATAGAGCACTTCAGCACAGAAACGAGCCCTTTGGCCCTTCTAGTTTATGTCAAACTATTATTCTGCCTCGTCCCATCGACCTGCACTCAAACCATAGCTCTCCATACTGTCCCATCCATGTACCTATCCAAACTTCTCTTAACCGTTGCAATTGAACCCACATCCATCACTTCTGCTGGCAGTTCAGTCCACACTCTCCCCACCCTGTGAGAGAAAAGGTTTCCCCTCATGTTCCCCTTTAACACCTTTCACCCTTGACCACCATTTGTAGTCTTTCCCAACCTCAGTGGAACAAGCCTAATTGCATTTACTCTATACCCCTTATAAGCAGTGTGAATTCTGTGATATGTTGATTGTTGTTTTCACATTAATTGTTTGTCAGCCTGTTTGTGTGTAGTTTTTCACTGACTCTGTTAGATTTCTTTGTTCTTCAGCGAATTCCATGCAAGAAAATGAATCACAGGGTAGTATATGGTGACATACCGTAATGTGCAAAAGTCTTGGGCACACATATATAGCTAGGGTGCCTAAAACTTCTATGTATTGCACTGTGCTGTTGCCACAAAAAGAAAATCAAATTTCATGACATATGTGAATGATGATAAACCTGATTCAGATATGGGTCTCTGCTGTGGAATGAGAGTGGGCAGGGGGCAGGGAGAAGGAAATCGTGGTTGGGAAAAGTGGAAGGGAGAGGGAAGCACCAGAGATACATCCTGTTATGATCAATAGATCAACTGTTTGGAAACAAATGACCTTGCCTCAGGGCTGCATGTGTCTGAACTCAAACCAACCCCACCCCTGGCACCTGCACCACATCCCTCCCACGGTGCTCCAACCGTGCCATTCCCAACATCTTTTGCTTGCTAATGCATTTACCTGGAAACTTTGATGTATTTAATAATATCAAATTTTTTCATGAACCGTGAAGATGAAGCTACTCACACATATTTCAATATTTTGCAATATTTCAAGCATTTCAAATGTGTTTAAAATTGATTTTATATTGTACTTGTTTAACTGCTTCGTCATGCTGTAAATGAAATACTGAGCATGTGTTCTTTAATTTCCCTAGGCCCTTAAACTTGAGCTGAAGGAAATAAGAAACCAGCAGGATCTGCTGTTCGGGTTCATGAACTTATTGAAGCAGGAGGGTGCAGTGCATGTCCTGCAGTTCTGTCTGGCTGTGGGTAAGATTAAGCAATGTGGGAAATGCTTGTCCATGGGAAGTACAATGAAGGTTGATGCTTCTTGTCCACCTGTACAGGTCTTCTGTGAGACCTAGCAATTTACAGTGTTCTCTGCACACTCTCCTGGTGTCTGTCGATTACTGAGGAAACACTGCACGCACGACCGTTACATATGCCCTGTGCTGATGAGACATGGTGCATCAGTAACAGATATGTGAAAGTATCTGTGGACAAAACTATAAGATTGGCAGTTCTGATGGAAGGTCAATTGAAGTGAAATGTTGACTCTATTTCACTCTTCACGGGCTGAGCACTTGGAGGCACCTTGCTTTGTTGAACGTACTGAATAAATGCAAATTGCTTCATATTTTAGCAGCTTAAATATGCAAAATAACTTGAATTCCTTCAGTTTCAAAAAGGCAGGCTTCTGATGTAAATAATTATTTATGGAGCACTTGTTATACAATGTAATTTGAAGTGTTTTATAATGAGATAAAGTGCAAACATGAAAATAAAAGACAAAAAGGTGTTAGTTAAAAGCAAGTTTAAATAAATGGACTTTAAAAGTGTCAACTAAGTTTGCTTCTCTTACAGTTTTAGATATTGAATTCCACTATTTAGGAGCGTAGTTCAAAAAGACTGACCTGCTAAATATACTGTGAGGGAGCTTGTTTAAATCCAAGAGACCAGTGGAAGAAATATCTGATATAAATGGACAATAAGATAGAGTTAATGATGTATCGAAGTTTTTGAACCTGTTTAAATATCTTGTTGCATCACTGATATCTTCCCATACTTATTTCTCCTTCAGCCAGATTCAGATTTAAATTTACTTATGTCATGTAAACAAGGCATACATTGAAATGGTGATTCACAACCAACATACCTAAGGATGTGCAGGTGGCTGCCCATAAGTGTTACCACACGTAACTCCACCAACATAGCATGCCCACAGTGCTTGGCAGAACAACACCGAACATGACAAAACAAACTCAGTAAGCACCAAAACAACAACAATAAATCAAGCCCTTTTCCTCTCTTCCCACCTTCCTTCCCTCCCCACACACAGACACACATGCAGACGCGCACACACACAGACATTTGTCTAACTCCAGGGCAGTCCTTGTGTATTGGTCATTGTGCTACAATTTCTGGAGTTCGATCAACCGCAGGTTTCGATCTTCAGTATGGACCCTCCATTCTAGCTGATGACAGGACCCCACAGCTCAAGCTCTGAGTGGTCCAACTGACCAGCCCTCATGCCTCCTGCTCACATAGACATGCACTAACCTGGGACAACCCAATAATTGTGGATCTCCTTTGTCCCCAAGTCTACGTTGTAGGCCTTCGAACGCGGAGCAGTGGTCTGGACTCAGGATGTCCTTTGACTTCTTGTCCCTATTGCTAGCATTTTGAGTGCAGAGCCGAGGTCTGGACTCGTCCCCATCTTCTTACAGTTGCAAACTTTTGTTTCAACAGAGGAATTCAATGACAAGATCTTGTGTCCTGAGCTCACTGACGACGAGAAGCAGAATCTTCACAAGGAGGTGAAGGAAATCTATGAGACATATTGTCTTGATGAGAGCGTTGATAAAATCAAATTCGATCCCTTTATTGTCGAAGAGATAAAACAGAGTAAGTTTGTCACAATAAATATTATGATTAAGGAAGTAATGAGTGTTCATTTAGCAATGGGTTTAGAGTTTATTCATAGGGTGTATGGTGCTGATGTTCCATAATAGTTTGGATTTCAAAGTATGGCTTTGTTGAAGCGTGTAGGACTTTCTATAAGTTGGTCCTTGTTGCACACTACTACCAATGAATATCCAACAATTTTACTTTCCTTGTCTATATAATTCAATTTGCCATTTGTAGTGAAAGCTTTGCACATTTGCATTTTTGTTTTAGGATTAGTACCTAAAGAAATGGCATTAATTTTGTTTTTTTATAGTTTAGGTATTGGTACTCAGCAAAGTTGTGATGAGTTCAAGGTGCAAGTTGGGATATTGAGTTACCCTGGTAGAGAGCCAGCACAGACATCATGTGCCAAGTGGCCTTCTCTTGTGCAGTAACCAAGCTGTTATTCTGTAAAAAAAAAGTAAAAGTTGGATGGAATGAAAAATGCAAACTTATTCCTGGATTTGCTTTGATGTATTGTCAATGAAATTTGCGAACAGGGTTTTAAAATAATGGGGCAATCGCTGAATAATTCCCTTTTAAAATTCTGTTGATTTATGTTCTGAGTCTAATTCAGTTCAGTTGGTGCAGTGCCCCTGCCAGACGTACTAAGAAGATGGGTTGGATAAGGAACTGGGAAGCTCAGCAAAGACTGTAAGATAGCTCTGGGTTTGAACTGTTGTCTGGTTCTTATTTATTCAGAATGATCCTGAAGTCACTTCTGTTGTTCTTTAAATAGTTGTCCATTCATTAAATGTTCGTCTCACTATATTTGAAGATGTTGTTATTATTTAGTCTGAACGTGCCATCCCCGTTCCTAATCTAGTTTACCTTTCTCATGTTGCTTCCTGTATCGCATCTCCTAATGTCACCTTTCAAACTACTGATCAAGACTAATCAGATGACTTCATGCAGATGATCAATTCACAGTTCTTATCAACACTGACTCCAACTTAAAGTGTCTCCCTTGTACCAAGTAAATTTATTGTCAAAGTACACATTTATCACCATATAGAACCCTGAGATTCATTTTCTTGCGGGTATACTCAGAAAATAGAAGAAACACAATAGAATCGGTGAAAGACCATACCTAACAGAACGGACGACACCCAGTGTGCGAAGGACAACAAGCTGTGAAAAATATCGAGAACATGAAATGAAGAGCACTTGAAAGTGAGTCTATAGGAACAGTTCAGTGATGAGGCATGTGAAGTTGAGTTAACTTGGAGTTAAGTCTTTCTTTTGATTCAAGAGCCTGATTAGTTAAGGGGTAATAACTGTCGCTGAACCTGGTGGCGTGAGTCCTGAGGTTCCTGTCCCACCCTCCTGATGGCAGCAGCAAGAATGACAGAGCATGGCCTGTGTGGTGGAGGTCCCTGATGATGGATGCTGCTTTCCTATGACAATGCTACGTGTAGATGTGCTCAATAGCAGGGAGGGCTTTACCTGAGTTGGACTGGCTGTATTCACTACTTTTTGTAGGATTCCCATTCAAGGGCATTGGTGTTTCTACACCAGGCTGTGATGCAACCAGTCGATAGACTCTCCACCACACATCTATAGAAGTTTGTCAAAGTTTTAAATGTCATGCTGAATCTTTGCAAACTTCTTAGTAGAGGCTCTGCTGTGCCTCTTTTTGTTTAGGCCTTTGTGGTCTGGGCCCAGAACAGATGCTCTGAAATGATAACACCGAAGAATTTAAAGTTGCTAACCCTCTACACTTCTGAACCCTCAATACGTCTAACTCGTGGACCTCTGATTTCCTCTTCCTGAAGTCAATAATCTGCTCCATGGTTTTGATGACATTGAGAAAGAGGTTGTTACTGTGGCACCACTCAGCCAGATTTTCAATCTCCCTCCTATATCGCTGATTCATCACTACCTTTGATTCAGCTGACAGCAGTGGTGTCATCAGCAAACTTAAATATGACAATGGAGCTGTGCTTAACCTCACGGTCATAAGGGGGACTAAGCACATGGCACTGTGGTGCACCTGTACTGATGTTATTGTGGAGGAGGTGATTTTGCCAATCTGAACTGACTGGGATTTGCAAGTGAGAAAATCAAGGATCCAATTTCACATCTTCATGAGTAGAACTAGCCATAGTATTCGAGCCATAGCATACCCTAAGCTCTTTTTAGTACAACCTTCTCCGTCTTGGGGTTGTATATTGCAGTCTTCAGCTACAGAGTTCATGATTTCACAAAGCTACATTGATGAAGTATGATCAACTGAGCTTTCTAATGTCTTTACTGCAATTTTCTTGCATGCTTCAATATTGTCCATGGGCTATTTATAATGTTTGTTTTCCATCTTACATATTCCATTTGATATGATTGTCATTAAATTTCATTTTGATTCCATTTTGTAATCGATCAGTTTTCTCCAATTCATTGACACCACACCCAGTATCAAATGAACATTTACAGCTATCCATTTCCAAGTGATTGCTATAAATTAAAACGGTGGAGATCTACAATACTGTGCAAAAGCCTTAGGCACCTTGATTCTTTTATATGGTTTCAAATGGTATGGCCTTCACAGAGCCCGATCTCAACGTCATCAAGTCTGTCCGGGATTACCTGGAGAACAGAAACAAGCAACGCATCCAAAGACTGTAGAAGAATTGTGGCAAATTCTCCAAGATGTGTGGAACAATCGTCCAGCCAATTTTCATACAAAACTGGGCATCAGTATACCTAAGAGAACTGATGCAGTTTTAAAGGCAAAGAGTGGTCACACCACATATTGATTTAGGTTTTTTTAGTCTATTGCTCTTTATAGTAATTTTTTTATATTTAGAAACTTCTCGTTAATTATTTTTGAAAGTATCTTCACTTTACAGAATTTTTTTTACATGTGCCTCAGACTTTTGCGCAGTATGGTAAGCCAATGCACGGAGCTGACTGGAATCTAATAAGCATAAGATACTTCCTCATCTTCAGTCCATTTGTTCTTCAATCCAAGGATTTTGCCTGGACCTCTCAATTTGTGTGGAATTTTGTCGGACGTCTTTTTGAAGACATACCCTGTTTGCAGAGAGGGAGGGAGAGAGAGAGAGAGACAAAATATAAATATCAGCATTAAACCTGTGCAGAACTCTCCTACAATAATGCACAGAATTGTCTTTCTGTAACTTTGTACAGTACATTTTCTTGGGTACTTGCAGGGTCTCCCTGCTTCAGTTCATATTTGAGATTTACAGCACCTACAGTTTTTCTGATTTTTCGGAGGCTGAGGTCAATCCATTGGAGTCACCGAATTTCTGAGTAACGGAGAGATGTTACATGATCTGCAGTTTCAACACCTGCACACAGTGGCCACTTTATCAGGTACACTTGTGTACCTGCTTGTTAATGCAAATATCTGATCATGTGGCAACAATTCATTGCATAGAAGCATGCAGACATGGTCAAGAGGTTCAACTGTTGTTCAGACCAAACATCAGAATGGGAGAGAAAATGTGAACCAAGTGACTTTAACCGTGAATTAGCTATTGGTGCCATACAGGGTGGTTTGAGCATCTCAGAAGCTGCTGATCTCCTGGGATTTTCACACAGAATGGTGTGAAAACAAGAAACATCCCAGTGAGCAGTAGTTCTGTGGGTGAAATTACCTTGTTAATGAGAGAGAGGACAGAGGAGAATGGCCAGACTGGTTCAAACTGACAGGAAGATGACAGTAACTCAAATAGCCATGTGTTACAACAGTGGTTTGCAGAAGAACACCTCTTGAACGCACAACACATCGAACCTTGAAGTGGATGGACTACAGCAGCAAATGACCACTGGGCTCCATTCCTGTACCTAATAAAGTGACCACTGAGTGTAGTTTGTTGTAATCATATTTCAGTTCGTAAAATCTTGATGTGACAGATTGCTGCATCTCTTCGTAATCTCAATTTGAAATGTGCGAATGTATATGAATTGATGTCTAAAATTAGAATTCGTGCATTTAGGGTGAGAGGGCAGAGGTTCGGGGGGGGGAGGGTGGGGATGTGCTGGGCAGGGGTTTTTTTGCACCGAGCTGTGGGTGCCTGGAATGTGCTGCGGGAGGCAAATACGATAGAAGTATTTGAAAGGCTCAGAGGTAGACATGAATGTGCCGAGAACGGAAGATTTTGGGCATTAGGAAGGCAGAAGGGATTAGCTTAGTTAGGCATTTAACTACTAGTTTAATTAGTTTGACACACCACACCATCGTGGGCCAAGGGACCTGTTACTGTGCTGTACTGTCCTATGTGTGATGCAGCACCCTGACAGGGCACTTTACTTAGTGGGCTCTGTTCTTAACTTTGCAGTTGCAGAAGGACCGTACAAAGATGTTGTGAAGCTTCAGACCATGCGCTGCTTGTTCGAGGCCTATGAGCATGTCATGAATCTGTTGGAAACGGTGTTTACGCCTATGTTTTGCCATAGTGATGAGGTATGGAAACTTTGAGTAGCTTCCCTGCATTTTCTTTGAACCAGTTACACTTGTGTTTAATTGATTGCTGGAATTCACTGTTCATGAAAGTGGTGACTCTTTGCATGTAGCTCCAAAGGGTATCATCAAATATTCCCTTTTAGGATCACTGCAGATGAAATCTACAGTCACAGCCGTGGGTTCTTCAGTGAGAAATGTATAATATCCTACGGTAATTTATGGTATATTTTGTGGACTGAACTGTACTACTGCCTCAGAACAACAGATGTCAGTGGTAATAAACCTGATTCTGACTATGTGTTAATGGGTTTGAATGAGAATCATTTTGAATGGGATATGATTCGTCTTTAAACGGTGTTTCTCTCTTGTTATAAGGGGTTACCCCTTAATTTAACTAAAAGCAGCCAATCGGATATCGCCCAATATCCCATAAGACATTTTGATACTTGTTTGTTTAAAATAATTCCAACTCCATACATATGCTGTTGACCTCCAGAATACATTATCAGAGAAGTATTCTTAGTGAATTTGCCACTGTCAATCCATCTAATTTCTGACAGGCCTAAGATATCAACTTCTAACATTCACTTAATGTGTTGTCCAACTTTCCATTCTGATAAAGTGTTTGGATATTCCATGTTACTACCCTCAGCCTTTCCCTATTGCTTACAGTCTCTGGATGACGGTCTGGTGTCACCTGCAGCACGTGACTACCCCTGCCGAGCGAGGTGTTGTTTTGTTGATTGGAATTAACCCCATTCACGCTGTTGTCTGGTTTCCTTCTTTTGTTTCTTTCCATGATTGACTAGGCAGAAATTTCAACAGTGGTTTGCCGTTGCCTTCTGTTGCCGTAGTGCTCATCTAACTAGAGCATTTGACCTCTCCTGGTGTTCCCGATTGGGAATCATACACTAGACATCGCGCAACCTTTGCTGTTGTTGTACAAAGACAATCCTCCGCCAAAGCTTGGAATCCATCTCTCTGCTGCCGGAGACTTCAGTGATTTTAGGTGACACCACCACCATTGGTCTGGTTACGTTTCTGGCGCCAAACACTCACCATCAACAGAGCTCCTTCAGCGAGGCAGGGTGCACTCGGACCTAAGCCCTACGTGAAGGCAGAGTTGTCTTGGGTGGGAGAAGTTATATAATCGCTATTGGCATTTCCTGGATATTTAGTCAGGATTTAACCACCCCATACACCCTTTTAACATTAGCATAATCCAAGCCTACGCGCCAACAAATGATGCGGATGAAGAGGATATCAAGTTTTATGAAGATCTTGACAGTGCTTATGAGCAATGTAAATCTCAGGATATAAAACTAGTCATGGGAGATTTTAACGCCAAAGTTGGACAGGAAAGGATTGATAACATAATAGGACTAGGGGAGATAATAGGGAGAAATAATAGCACAAATTCTAAAGCCTACCCAGGAGCAGACTGTGGTTCAGATCACCATCCAGTAATAGCTACCATCAAAACAAAATTAAAGAAACTGAAACGTGGAAAGAAGAGAAAGTATATGTTGGGAGAACTTAAAAAAGATAGCATACTTAAGCAACAATTCAAGACAGCTGTAGAAGATGTAACAACAAAAATGTAACAACACCTATTTGGGACAGATTTAAATATGCTATACAGCAATCAGCAGAGGAGATAATCCCAGTACAAGAAATCCAACACACCAACAAGGGATGGATAACCCAAGAAATTCTAGATCTGAAGGAACAAAGAAGGTTATTGAAGAATAATGAAGTGCAATGCAGAGAGCTAGACGGACAGACCAGACAATTGTGCAATATTGCAAAGGAAGAGTGGCTGAATCAAAAATGCGATGAAGTAGAAGGCCATATTAACAACAGCAAAGAAATGCACAAGAAAATTAAGGAAATTACTGGAATTAAGAAAACCTCCTGTACAGGATGCATAAGATCAGCAGATGGATCCATACTAACAGATCCAGATAAAGTATGGGAGAGGTGGATTCAGTATATAGAGCAGCTGTTAGAGGATAATAGAGGGGAACCCCCAGATATTAAACACCCTAATTCTGGCCCACTTATTCAAAGAAGAAATGACTAAAGTAATGAAAAGCATGAAACATGGTAAAGCCACTGGACCTGATGAAAGTTCAGTGGAAATGATACGAGCCCTAGAAGATCTGGGCATAGATATTCTTTCTGAACTGTTTAATGGCATATATGAGTCTGGTGTATTGCCTGATGATCTCTTGAAATCAGTATTTATAACTCTGCCAATAATTCCTGGAACTATTGACTGCGAAAATTATAGAACAATCAGTTTTATGAGTCACATAACAAAGATTTTGTTGAGAGTTGTTCTGAGTCGAATTAAAAGCAAGTTAAGACCAGAAACTTCTAAACTACAATATGAGTTTATTGAGGATAGAGGAACTAGGAACACAATTTTCATACTACGAATGCTTTCAGAAAGGGCAATTGAATATCAAAATGATATCTTTCTATGTTTTATTGATTTCACTAAAGCATTCGACAGATTTCACTAAACATTGTCGGAAGGGACCAACAACTGCTTCAAAATTTATATTGGAACCAAACGGCAGCGGTAAAAATTGATGATAATATAAGCAGTTGGACTAAAAGTCAAAGAGGAGTTAGACAGGGATGCGTTGCCTCACCAGAATTGTTTAATATCTATAGTGAAATGATTCTCAGAGAAATAGAAGACCTAGATGGGATAAAAATTGGAGGTGTTAACATCAACAATATAAGATATGCAGTCGATACCACCCTAATAGCAAGTGCTGCAGAAGACCTACAAATCCTCCTAGACAAAGTAGTATAAACAAGTGCAGATTTTGGTCTAATCGTCAACTGTAAAAAAAAACATCTTTAATTACCTGGGTAGCTTTATATCACAAGATGCTAGAAGTAAAGTAGACATAAAAAGAAGAATTGCCATTGCCAAAATCAACTTCCAAAAAATGAAACACATTTTTACCAACAGACACATTTCTATGACAACAAGTCTTAGGCTACTAAAATGTTACATCTGGTCAATCTTGCTGTATGTTTCCGAAACATGGACTGTAACACCAGAACTCCAAAGAAACTTAGAAGCAACAGAAATGTGGTTTCTTAGAAGAATGCTGAAAATATCATATAGAGATGGGTAACTAATGAGACAGTACTCCAACGTGCCCATATAAAAAGATCTTTGATGACAACATTAAATGAGAGGAAACTTAAATTCCTGGGCTATGTCATCAGAAGGGGAGAAATAGAATGCCTTACATTACAAGGCCGTATGCCTGGGAAACACGGAAGAGGAAGGCAAAGAAGAAAATATATGGATACTGTGAAAGAACTAACAGATCTAAGTGCGTGAGATGTTATTGACACTGCGTTCGATGTGGAGAGCCATGATCGCCCCAGTGTGTAACGTGCAAGGCACATGAAGAAGAAGAAGCTCTCTTGGTGAACGTTTTTTGGTTACTCAGGCCATGCCAGGGCTGACCTGGCAGTTTGATCATCTGTCGGCTGTGCACTGTGTTTCACTGGCAACTCTGTGCATATGTGGAGCAGATGTGCAGTGTGCCAGAATTACACAGTATGGAAATTGGCCCTTTGGCTCACCAGATTCACAAGACCATCGAGCACCCATGTGCAGTTTGCGTATTCTAATCCTATCTTATTCTCCCCACATTTCCCTCATTATCCCCCGCCCCACCCCTAGATTCTACCACTCACCTGTAACTGCGGACAATTTACAGTCGCCAAATAACTTGGCACCCAGCACATCTTTAGGATATGGGAGAAAACCAGAATACCCAGAGGAAACTCACAGGGAGAGCATGCAAACTTCTCACAGACAGCATCCGAGTTCAGGATTGGACCCGTGTCTCTGGAGCGGTGAGAAAGCAGATCCACTTGCTGAGCTATTGTGTGCCAAATCTATAGCCTATTTCTAATCAAGTCTGGCAGTACTGATGAGCTGGCAAAGTGGGAAGTGGAGTCTGTCGGAGGAACTGCTGTTATTCTGTAGTAACCAGTGGTCAGCCATTGCTAGAGATGGGAGCAGATTTCCTAGCCAATGTTTTGGACGGATCAGAGGAAGGAGGGTGTTAAATGTTTAAAAACGAGGTTGTGGTAGCTCCCATGATCTTTGCTATGAAGTCAGTGTTTGGAAAAGTGAACACAACTTCTCATTCATTTTGGATTATTTACTTGTGTACTATCTGCATATTATACTGTAGTTTCACTAATTCTCCCCCACAGCTCTTTCCCCGTAGTTAATAAATTGCACATCAGGCTGAATTTGGAGAGGCTGTGTATATAATAGAAGTTATAGTTCTATTATCTTATAGCAGAAGTAGGCTGTTCAGCCCATCATGCCAGGGCATCCACATGAGCATGTGACTGAGCCCAGGTTTCGGGAGCTCTTGAGTTGTGGTGTGGTTGCATACAGCTTGATCTGCACTGCATTTAACATTTTCACTGTTTCCTTCCCCCGCAGTACTTCAGATATCTGTTGACAGGAGCAGAATCCCCCACACGCAACTCCAAGTCTAACAGGTGAGTCTCACTGGTTGAACGGGTAAGCACAGCTTGTGCTGACATCCCACTACTTTAAAACTGAAGAAACACATGATTTTGATTTCCCTGTGCAGTTACTGACTGGCTTTCTATTCTGTTTGAGCTTCTTTGCTGAAGACTATTTCTGCTCCTCATAATGAATGTAATTGAGATTTAAAATTTATGAGTCTTCACCCAACTCTTCTAATAAATTGAACTTTCACTACATTTCTCCAAAGCAAATAGAATTTGACACTCAGGTGTATATTAAGAGACCCCAATCAATTAAATAGAACTGGTTTACTCTCTTCTTACTTTCAACATTCAAGATTCACCACCCCGGGTTGTGGAACCAATCTTCTGCTCAGTGTACTCCATGCCACAGTAGATGGTTTGGGAGTAGCTTAGTAAGTAACTGCAATGTCTTCTTCTTGGGCCCTTAGTTCCCAATGGAGCAGAGGCCATTGATCACCTCCTGTCTCAGTCACATCATCCAAAGCTGATGGTATGGTTGGAGTTCATCAATGTTTCCATAATCTGTTTGTATCCGTTGTACAGGAGATTGGTCTATACAGCTTCACCAGAGCCCTGTTGGTCGGCCTTACCTGTTTCCACCTCTCACAACATGGATGGAGGTTGGACTTAGAGGCAACACCTGCAGTGTACTCTGGGGAAATGAATGTTCAGGGACCAGGTTAGGGAACTGAAGATGCGTTCCAATGAGACAGGAAAAGGATGGTAGGGTACAGGAACTGTTGTGTATAAAGGCTGTTGAAAATCTAGTCAAGAAGAAAAAAAAGCTTACGAAAAGTTCAAAAAACTAGGGAATGATAGAGATCTAGAGGATTATAAGGCTAGCAGGAAGGAGCTTAAGGTTGAAATTAGTAGAGCCAGAAGGGGCCATGAGAAGTCCTTGGCAAGCAGCATTAAGGAAAACTACAAGGCATTCTACAAGTATGTGAAGAGCAAGAGGATAAGATGTGAGAGAATAGGACTAATCAAGTGTGACAGTGGAAAAGTGTGTCTGGAACCAGAGGAGATAGCAGAGATACTTAATGAATACTTTGCTTCAGTATTCACTGCAGAAAAGGATCTTGGCGATTGTAGGGATGACTTGCAGCAGATTGAAAAGCTTGAGCATGTAGATATTAAGGAAGAGGATGTGCTAGAGCTTTTGGAAAGCATTAAGTTGGATAAGTCACCGGGACCAGACAGGTTGTGCCCTAGGCTACTGTGGGAAGCGAGGGAGGAGATTGCAGAGCCTCTGGCGATGATCTTTGCATCATCAATGAGGACGGGAGAGGTTCCGGAGTATTGGAGAGTTGTGGATATTGTTCCCTTATTCAAGAAAGGGAGTAAAGATAGTCCAGGAAATTATAGACCAGTGAGTCTTACTTCAGTGGTTGGTAAGTTGATGGAAAAGATCCTGAGAGCCAGGATTTATGAACATTTGGAGAGGCATAATATTATCAGGAGTAGTCAGCATGGCTTTGTGAAAGGCAGGTTGTGCCTTACGAGCCTGATTGAATTTTTTGAGGATGTGACTAAACACATTGATGAAGGTAGAGCAGTAGATGTCATGTTCTTGGATTTCAGCAAGGCATTTGACAAGGTACCCCATGCAAGGCTTATTGAGAAAGTAAGGAGGCATAGGATCCAAGGGGACCTTGCTTTGTGAATTCAGAATTGGCTTGCCCACAGAAGGCAAAGAGTGGTTGTAGACGGGTCATATTCTGCATGGAGGTCGGTGTGCCTCAGGGATCTATTCTGGGACCCCTTATCTTTGTGATTTTTATAAATGACCTGGAGGAGGAAGTGGAGTGATGGGTTACTAAATATGCTGATGACACAAAGGTTGGTGGTATTGTGGATAGTGTGGAGGGCTGTCAGAGGTTACAACGGGACGTTGATAGGATGCAAAACTGGGCTGAGAAGTGGCAGATGGAGTTCAACCCAGATAAGTGTGAAGTGGTTCATTTTGGTAGTTCAAATACGATGGCAGAATATAGTATTAACGGTAAGACTCTTGGTAGTGTGGAGGATCAGAGGGATCTTGGAGTCCTAGTCCATAGGACATTCAAAGCTGCTGCGCAGGTTGACTGTGTAGTTAAGAAGGCATACGGTGTATTGGCCTTCATTAACCGTGGGGTTGGGTTTAAGAGCCGAGAGGTAATGTTACAGCTATATAGAACCCTGGACAGACCCCATTTGGAGTACTGTGTTCAGTTTTGGTCAACTCACTACAGGAAGGATGTGGAAACTATAGAAAGGGTGCAGAGGAGATTTGCAAGGATGTTGCCTGGATTGGGGAGCATGCCTTATGAGAATAGGTTGAGTGAACTCGGCCTTTTTTCCTTGGAGCGATGGAGGATGAGAGGTGACCTGATAGAGGTGTATAAGATGATGAGAGGCATTGATCGTGTGGATAGTCAGAGGCTTTTCCAGCACCGAAGTGGCCAGCATGAGAGGGCATAGTTTTAAGGTGATTGGAGGTAGGTACAGAGGAGATGTCAGGGGTAAGTTTTTTACGCAGAAAGTGTGAGTGCGTGGAATGGACTGTCGGTGGCAGTGGTGGAGACGGATACGATAGACTCCTGGACAGGTACATGGAGCTTAGAAAAATAGAGGGCTATGAATAACCCTAGGTAATTTCTAAGGTAAAGGTTTGTTCGGCACAGCATTGTGGGCTGAAGGGCCTGTATTGTTCTGTAGGTTTTCTATGTTCAGGATGGTAATGAGGTGCCACTCAAGCCAGCTGCCTTGTCTTGGATAGTGCTGAGCTTCTTGAGTGTTTCTGGAACTGCATGTACCTAAGCAGAGTATTAAAACACAGGCCTGACCTGTGCATCGTAGTAAGAGTGAGACAGGTTGGCTGCAGATTACTGCTGATTGATAGATGTTGGTGCAGAGAGAGAAACAAATTAACTTCAGATATTAATCATCACAATGAGGTTCTAGCTATTGTTGGGGAGGTTAAATACAACAGTGACTGCGTTGAAATACATTGAATAAGCCTCAATTGTTCCTAATGTGCTACCTCCATCGATGCACATCAACCCCAGTAGCTGCAGACTACTATTGTGGCCATGGTGACCCCCAAAACGTGTGACCTTCCTGCTCTGGAGCTATTTTGGTGCTGACATTGGAGCCATTTTGACCATTCTTGTAGCAGTTTCAGTGGTCCTTCTCCATTGTCTGATGCCTGAATATTTTCAGAGATTACCAAGCCATAGGAGATGCTTTCCTTTTCTAGCTGAGAAGTGGAATACAAAGGCATGGAGGTTATTTGAAATGTACACAACATGAGACTAAATATTGCATATGTTCTGGTCACATTACAGGAAAACGGGATTTCACTGGAGAAGTTGCAGAGATTTACAAGAAGATTACAATGACTGGAATTCAGCTGTGAGACTAGATTGCATAAGTTAGAATGATTTTCAGAGGCTGTTAATTGAGATGCATCAAATTATGAGAGGCCTGGACAAACTAAACGGGAAGGCTCTATTTCCCTTAAGGAGGTCAAAAAACAGGAGCATAGGTTTAAAATGATTGGTAGGATTAGAGAATAGGTGAGGAACCCCTTGCTCACACAAAAAGAGTGACGGGCTCTAAAAGTCACTGACAGTGAACAAAGGTTTCCTCACCTCTTCTCTAATCCTACCAGTCATTTTAAATCTATGTCCCTGGTTTTTGACCCCTTTAAGGGAAGTAGAACCTTCCTATTTAGTTTGTCCAGGCATCTCATAACTTGATGCATCTCAATTAACAGCCTCTGAAGATCATTCTAATTTATGCAATCTATTCTCACAGCTGAATTCCCAGTCATTGTAATCTTCTTGTAAATCTTCTCTGCAATTCCTCCAGAGTAATCCTATCTTTCCTGTAACGCAGGGGTTCCCAACCTTTTTTATGCCAGACACCTCGAATGGTCTGTGGACCGCAGGTTGGGAACCTTATTCAACATGTGCAGAGTTGAATCTCATGTTGCGTACAGTTCAAACATAACCTCCATGTTTTTGTATTCTGTGTCTCAGCTGAAGAAGGAAAATATCTCATGTGGCTTTGTAATCTCCTATTGTACTTGTTCTGACTTTAGGGATCCTGGACATGTGCTACAAGAACTTTTTGTTCTACCATAGTGTTCTGGCATATGTTGTATCCTTTTCTGCCTCATTGCACCATTCCAACACGTCCCTGGATTAAACTCCATTCCCTAGTTTACTGACCAACAGATCAGACCACTTCTGTCCCTCTGCTCTGAAGTTTCTCTCTTGCCTTTCAACCACATGACCGAAGTTTGCGTTATCCTGCAAACTTCTGCATCATGCCCTTATGTTTAGGTCTAAATCATCAATGGCTTCAGATCGTAAAAGCATCTCTCAAACATTTGTCTTCTGCCACTGAACTCATTTTGAATCCATTTGTCATTTGCCTTTGGCCTTGATCTTTTTTGACCAGACTGCCGTGTAGGATCTTGTCAACAGTCTGACAGGAATCCATCAAGTGGTTGTCCTCAACAGCCTTGGGAAATCCTTGCTGAACCTGATTGATCTGCACTTTTGCTAATGTTGCCCCAGAAGGCATTCTTAATAATTCATATGCGACCAAAGTTAAATATCGGTCTTTATTTATCCCTTGCTCTTTTTTGAAAATGATATTGTGTCACCAGTCTTCCAACTCTCTGGCACCACTCGAGTAAGGTTAAAAATTTCTAGTTAGAGCCTCTGCAGTTTCCTCCTTTGCTACTTTTAACAGCCTGAAATATACTTTGTCTGGATCTAGCAATTTATTCCATTTCAACGATACCAGTTACCTCTTTTGCTGTTTATCCCATTCAGTCTTTCACACTTGTTCACCAATGCTACAAGATTATTATCATCCCCTTTCTACTCTGAATACACTGCAGTGTCCAGAACCAGGTCCACATCCTCTACCCCCATGCACAGATTATAGTTTCGGTCCCTAATAGGCCCAACTCTCTATTTCTTTGTGTACAACAAAATATTTTAGATTTTTATTGAATTTATTGCCAGTACTCTTTCATGGCCTCTATTTGTTTCTCTAAGTTCCCTTTTAATTCCACTCCCTAACTTTCCAGAGACTCGGCTCTGTGAAACTGAACTCTATGTCTACCACAAGCTTCCTTTTTTTTTGCCCAGTGTACCTTGTCTGGAGTACTTTAGCCCAAAGCATTGAAATATCAGAGTGCTCAGAAAGCCAAAGTATCTCCCTATTTATTAAGTACTGCTCTGACTAAAAGTACGACGAATAGTGTAAACTTGGACTGCCCATTAGTTTTGCTCATTAACTGTGTATTTTTTCATTTTGTATGTGTTATGTGCTTGTTATCTCTGTATGTGTTTTGTGCTGCGTGATGTGTAACTCCCTGTGCCTGTATTGCAGAAGTAGCCTCAATTTGGATGATTTCCGGTAAGTATACTTGCAGCATGTTGAGAACCCCCTCTTGCTCGTGAATGTCACTTTATCATGACATCCTCACACTCCAGATTACATTGCATTTTCGCTGAGCATCCTCAATGCTTACGGAAGCTTCTGCCTTTATAACAAGCTGAATGTTTAAACATTGGTATTGTGAGCTTTAATATGTATAAAGGAGGTTTTTCAGCAAAGATTATCAAGTTATTTTTTGTTTTGTTTTTGTTCTCCTTAGTGTATAGAGATGTTGAAGTTGTGTGTAGTTATGTAATATAAAGATCCTATATTGTAATCATAGTAATGTGCATTAAACTGTGCAGATATCCTGCTGTTGGAAAAATCAATATGCCATTAACTTCCACTAGTATTTCAGTAAGTAATACTGTTAGAGAAACTGGAGATGTAAATCCCTGTGTATTCCCGGCATGGAACATGGAACAATGCCCTCCAACATAGATCAGGCCCTTCAGCTCACAATGTCTTACCGAACACATTAATGTAAATTATTCTTATTCCACCGCTCTTTGCATATTCATGTACTTATAAGACCATAAGCCATAGGAGCAGAATTAGGCCTTTCAGCCTATCACGTCTACTCTGTCATTCCATCATGGCTGATCCCAGATTCCACTCAACCCCATACATCTGTCTTCTCGCCATATCCTTTGATGCCCTGACCGATCAGGAAATGATCAACTTCTGCCTTAAATATACCCACGAACTTGGCCTCCACCGCAGTCTGTGGCAGAGCATTCCACAGATTCACTACTCTCTAGCTAAAGAAATTCCTCCTTACCTCTGTTCTAAAAGGTTGCTCCTCATTTTTGAGGCTATGCCATCTAGTTCTGGATACCCCCACCTCTTTTGCAACCTCTTAAACGCCACTATCATATCTGCTTCCACCACTACCCTTGATATCTGTGTGTAAGAAAAATGCTTGTCCTGCTCATCTCTTTTTCTGCAACTCACTCAGTAACAATGTCAATTTATCAGTGTTAGTGGGGGTGGGGCATGGTGAATGTGATGTTTTGTTGAATAGTACAGCACTTCCACACTTAAAAACATTAAAGCAGAGAAGGGCAAACAGCAGTACGGAAATTTGGATCGATATCAGCTCAGCCCAAATGAAATAGAAACATAGAAAATAGGTGCAGGAGTAGGCCATTCGGCCCTTCGAGCCTGCACCGCCATTCAGTACGATCATGGCTGATCATCCAACTCAGAACCCTGTACCTGTCTTCTCTCCATACCCCCGATCCCTTCAGCCACAAGGGCCTTATCTAACTCCCTCTTAAATATAGCCAATGAATTGGCCTCAACTGTTTCCTGTGGCAGAGAATTCCACAGATTCACCACTCTCTGTGTGAAGTAGTTTTTCCTCATCTCAGTCCTAAAAGGCTTCCCCTTTATCCTCAAACTGTGACCCCTCATTCTGGACTTCCCCAACATCGGGAACAATCTTCCTGCATCTAGCCTGTCCAATCCCTTTAGAATTTTATACGTTTCAATCAGATCCCCCCACTCAATCTTCTAAATTCCAGAGAGCATAAGCCTAGTCGATCCAGTCTTTCATCATATGAAAGTCCTGCCATCCCAGGAATCAATCTAGTGAACCTTCTTTGTACTCCCTCTATGGCAAGGATGTCTTTCCTCAGATTAGGGGACCAAAACTGCTCACAATACTCTAGGAGCGGTCTCACCAAGGCCTTGTACAACTGCAGTAGTACCTCCCTGCTCCTGTACTCGAATCCTGTTGCTATGAATGCCAGCATACCATTCGCCTTTTTCACCGCCCGCTGTACCTGCATGCTCACTTTCAATGACTGGTGTATAATGACACCCAGGTCTCATTGCATCTCCCCTTTTCCTAATCGGCCACCATTCAGATAATAATCTGTTTTCCTATTTTTGCCACCAAAGTGGATAACTTCACATTTATCCACATTAAATTGCATCTGCCATGAATTTGCCCACTCACCTAACCTATCCAAGTCACCCTGCATCCTCTTAGTGTCCTCCTCACAGCTAACACTGTCGCCCAGCTTTGTGTCATCCACAAACTTGGAGATGCTGCATTTAATTCCCTCGTCTAAGTCATTAATATATATTGTAAACAACTGGGGTCCCAGCACTGAGCCTTGCGGTACCCCACTAGTCACTGCCTACCATTCTGAAAAGGTCCCATTTATTCCACTCTTTGCTTCCTGTCTGTCAACTAATTCTCTATCCACATCAATAACATACCCCCAATACCGTGTGCTTTAAGTTTGCACACTAATCTCCTGTGTGGGACCTTGTCAAAAGCCTTTTGAAAATACAAATATACCACATCCACTGTTTCTCCCCTATCCACTCTACCAGTTACATCCTCAAAAAATTCTGTGAGATTCGTCAGACATGATTTTCCTTTCACAAATCCATGCTGACTTTGTCCGATGATTTCACCGCTTTCCAAATGTGCTGTTGTCTCATCTTTGATAACTGACTCTAGCATTTTCCCCACCACCGATGTCAGGCTTACCGTTCTATAATTCCCGGGTTTCTCTCTCCCTCCTTTTTAAAAAAGTGGGGTTACATTAGCCACCCTACAATCCTCAGGAACTAATCCAGAATCTAAAGTGTGTTGAAAAATTATCACTAATGCGTCCACTATTTCTTGGGCTACTTCCTTAAGCACTCTGGGATGCAAACCATCTGGCCCTGGGGATTTATCTGCCTTCAATCCCTTCAATTTACCTAACACCACTTCCCTACTAACATGTATTTCCCTCCATCTCACTAGACCCTCGGTCCCTTACTATTTCCGGACAGAACCAAAGTAGTTATTCAATTGGTCTGCCGTGTCCTTGTTCTCCATGATCAATTCACCTGTTTCTGACTGTAAGGGACCTACATTTGTCTTAACTAATCTTTTTCTTTTCACATATCTATAAAAGCTTTTACAGTCAGTTTTTATGTTCCCAGCCAGCTTTCTCTCATAATCTTTTTTCCCTTTCCTAATTAAGACCTTTGTCCTCCTCTGCTGGACTCTGAATTTCTCCCAGTCCTCAGGTGTGCCGCTTTTTCTGGCTAATTTGTATGTTTCTTCTTTGGAATTGATACTATCCTTAATTTCCCTTGTCAGCCACGGGTGCACTACCTTCCCTGGTCTATTCTTTTGCCAAACTGGGATGAACAATTGTTGTAGTTCATCCATGCGATCTTTAAATGCTTGCCATTGCATATCCACCGTCAACCCTTTAAGTATCATTTGCCGGTCTATCTTAGCTAATTCACGTCTCATACCTTAAAAGTTACCCTTCTTTTAGTTCAGAACCCTTGTTTCTGAATTAACTATATCACTCTCCATCTTAATGAAGAATTCCACCGTATTATGGTCACTCTTACCCAAAGGGCCTCGCACGACAAGATTGCTAATTAACCCTTCCTCATTGCTCAAAACCCAGTCCAGAATGGCCTGCTGTCTGGTTGGTTCCTCGACATGTTGGTTCAGAAAACTATCCTGCATACATTCCAAGAAATCCTCTTCCTCAGCACCCTTACCAATTTGGTTCACCCAATCTATATGTAGATTGAAGTCACCCATTATAACTGCTGTTCCTTTATTGCACGCATTTCTAATTTCCTGTTTAATGCCATCCCCAACCTCACTACTACTGTTAGGTGGCCTGTACACCATTCCCACCAGCGTTTTCTGCCCCTTAGTGTTATGCAGCTCTACCCATATCAATTCCACATCCTCCCGGCTAATGTCCTTCCTTTCTATTGCGTTAATCTCCTCTCTAACCAGGACTGCTTTTGGATATGGTTTAGAAACTCGTGGGGCCAGTTCTTGTGGGACGATAGTACTTGAGAATTTTAATCTATAATTTGGTATCTGTCACGCCGTAAATGAAACTGCTAGCAGAAAGCTTCACAACAGGAGTTATCCAGACCAGGAAGGACTCTCTAGGCTGGGTTATTGGATCTCATTCAATACACAAAAAATGCTGCATGAACTCAGCAGGTCATTCAGCATCTGTGGAGGGCAATAACCAGTTGACGTTTTGGGCCAAGATCCTTCAGAGGACTGGAAAGAAAAGGGTCAGAAAATAGAATAAGAAGGTAAGTGGAGGGAGAAGAGTACAGTATTGCTGGGAGTGGGAGGGGGATGGATGATGAAAGAACGTGGAAGGGGATAGGGGGAAGAGAAGAAGGAATGTAATAGGAGAGCAGAGTGGATCATGGGGGAAAGGGAAGGAGGAGAGGTATCGTGAAGAGAGAGATCCCCATTCGGTTTATCCTCTCACCACTTCTCCTCACCTACTTGTCACCTCCATCAGGTTCCTCTTCCTCCTTTGTCTCAGTGTGCCTGCCCTCATCTGAGCTGGATATTGCAGTCTCTGTCCTCCTCTCTGGGACCCCAGAACTGGGAGGGGTTGGGGGGATGAGGTCTCAGTATGCTTGGCATTTTGTGAGTGCGTGCTGGAACACCCTGACTGACAGAAACCAACGCTGCTAATAGTTCGCCTCTTGTCAAAACTGAAATTCATATCCAAAGCTATTCAACAGCTTTGATAATAATGCAATAATTTTTGAGCTTAGATAATACAAAATTTATAATAAAATAATTTTTAAAAATCCTAATCAGTACATCTAGCATCCCTGTTACTATAGTCGTCTGTGTATGATCTTACCTGGTGGGTTGGAATGGCAGGTTTTTTCCCAACAAGACTGACTCCATTACTACCCTGGTGTAGAGACTGGCATCATAGGGGTTTTGTGTGTATTTAAATGGAGGAAGTGATGTATTGGTTCGGGGCGAGTGCATTGCCACCCCAATCTCAGGAAAAAGTTATCACGTTTTAAACTTCTTTTGCATCATATTTCACAATTGGTTATATTAATTTCTCAGACCGTAGATTTGCAAAGCGACAGATAAAAGAAGAAAACATAATGTATTGATTATCTTGGGAGTAAAATGAGTAGTTATTATCTGTTATAAAGGCAGAAAGCATTATTGCGTGAATGTCTGTCTCCAATACGTATGTGAATGTGGAAGCAAGTAACTGGCCATAGACAATCCTTGTTGAAATGAAAGTGTTGAAGCTAACCTTTATCTGTTTCTTTCCTACTGATTAACGCTGCCTAACGGATTATGTTTTAAAAATATTGTGGGTTAGCCTCGAACAGGAATTTAAACGATACCCTGAGTCTGCATCTCTAGGGCAAGCTGCCTCCATGAATCAAGGGTCTTCATCTGCATCTGTTTTTCCTCATGTCCAGTCAATTCTAACACTTCCATCTGGCATTTTACCTTCTCTCCCTGCTGCTATAATGTAAGTCAGGGTCCATTCATCCCACATGCATACATGTTTGTGTCAAGAATGTGTCACACCAACCATTTCAATGTACATTTTAATGTTGATTTACAGTGAGGGTTTCATTGGTGGCTTACTTGTTTGGTAAATGGTTTGGTTAAAGCTGAAGGGATGGTTTCCTTCATGTACTCTTCTACAGTTTTGTACATTTGTAGAAACTAATTAATTGAAAGATAAACTATTTTTGAAATGGGGTTGTTGCTTGTAAACACTAGAAAATCTGCAAATGCTGCAAATCCAAAGCAACACACACAAAACTGGAGGAACTCAGCAGGTCAGGCAGCATCTATGGAAAATAGTAAATAGTCGACGTTGTGGGGTGAGTCTTTTCTTCAGGACTGGAAGGGAAGGGCAGAAGTCAGAGTAAGAAGGTGGGGGGAGGGGAGGAAGAAGTATAAAGTGGCAGGTGATAGGTAAAACTGGGAGGGGGGAGGGAATGAAGTAAAGAGCTGGGAAGTTGATTGGTGAGAGAAATAAAGGGCTGGAGAAGGAGGAATCAAATAGGAGAGGATGGAAGACCACAGAAAAAAGTGGGATAGTAGGTGAAATCGAGGAATGGCTTCCTGCACCTATGCTAAGCTCATTGCTTTGAATCAACTTTGCCTCTGACTTCCACCCTGCCCTCAGATTTACTTGGTCCATTTCGGACACCTCTCTCCCCTTTCTCGATCTCTCTATGTCTATCCCAGGGTACAGTCTATCTACCTGTAACTTTGAGAAACTGCTTACTCCCATAGCTAGCTATATGGACTATACTTTTTCCCCATCCCCCCAGTCACTTGTAAAGATGCCCCTTCTCTCAGTTCCTCTGTCTCCCCTGCATCTGCTGTCATGATGAAGCTTTTCATTCCAGAACTAAGGCTTCCCTTCCTCCACCATCAATGCTGCCCTCAACTGCATCTCTTCCATTTTGCATACATTTGTCCTCACCCTATCCTCCCAGCACCCCACCAAGAACAGGGTTCCACTTGTCTTCAGCTACCATCCCACTAGCCTCCGCGTCCAGCACGTAATTCTCCGTTTGCAATGGGGTTCTACCACCGAGCACATCTTTCCCTACCCCCCACTTCCTACTTTCCACAGGGATCGTTCCCTATACGACTCCCTTGTCCATTTGTCCCTCCCCGCTGATCTCCCTCCTGGCACTTATCCTTGCAAGCAGAACAAGTACCACACCTGCCCCTACACCACCTCCCTCACTACCATCCAAGGCTCCAGATAGTCCTTCCAAGTGAGGCAACACTTCACTGATGAGCCTGTTGGGGTCATTTACTGTATCCTGTGCTCCCAGTGTGGCCTCCTGTATATCAGTAAGGCCCAACATAGATTGGGAGACCGTTTCGCCCAGCACCTACACTCTGTCCGACACAAAAAGTGGATTTTCCTGGGGGCCACCCATTTCAATTCTACTTCCCATCTTATTCTGATTTGTCATCTTAGACTGGCGTGTCTGATGTATATCTTATTCTGACATGTCAGTCCATGGCCGCCTCCACTGTCGCGACAAGGCCACCCTCAGGTTGGAGGAACTCCACCTCGTAATCTGTCTGGGTAGCTTCCAACCTGATAACACGAACATTGATTACTTAAACTTCCTGTAATTGCCCAGCCCCTCTCTCCTTCATCATTTCCTATTCCTGTTTCCCTCTGTCACCTTATCTCCTTACCTGCCCATCACCTCCCTCTGGTGTCCTTCCCCCTTCCCTTTCTTCCATGGTCTTCTGTCCTCTCCTATCAGATCCCCCCTTCTCCAGCCCTTCATCTCTTTCACCAATCGATATCCCAGTTCTTTACTTCACCCCTCCCCCTCTCCAGATTTCACCTATCGCCTGCCACCCTGTACTTCTTCCTCCCCTCCTCCCATCTTCTCTGTCTCTGACTTCTCTTCCTTTCCAGTCCTGATGAAGGGTCTCGGTTGGAAAGGTCGACTGTTTACTCATTTCCGTTGATGCTGCCTGACCTGCTGAGTTCCTTCAGCATTTTGTGTTGCAGTTGTTGCTTGTACTGGGTTATTGTACAGAATAAGCATTGACACCCAGTGCTGCTTTCTCATGTGGGAGATACTCCTGAGATCCCAGGTGTAATTTAGGCCCGAGCAGCAGAAACAATTCCTCTGCTGCTCTCATTGCAAACAAGGATTCTTCAGAATCCTAAAGCATAGAAGGAGACTATTCGATTCGCTATGCCTGCGCTGTACCTGTTGGAGTTTCACAATTTTCATCTTATTCTTTTTTTCCATGGGCATGGAATTTATTTTTCATATTAGTTAGATATCCAATTTCCTTTTTAAGCTATTATTGGATCTGACTACACCCTCTTTCTCAGTGGATTCCACTTCTTAACTGCATGCTGCTCCCTTTGGAGGGAGAGAAAAAAACTCATATCCTCTTGACAAACAAGAGAAAATCTGCAGATGCTGGAAATCCGAGCAACACACACAAAATGCTGGAGGAACAGTCTGTACTTTACTTCCATAGATGCTGCCTGGCTGGCTGAGTTCCTCCAGCATTTTGTGTGTGTTGCTCATGTCCTCATGAGTTCCTCATCTTCCAACTTTGGCTTCTGGTTAGCAATTCTCCTGGTGATGTTCTGCATATTTGTTGACGTTGTTTGGAATGGATTCCAGCCTGCAGATTGCAAATCTTCATGAAACACCCTGTGTGATGAAAAATGGAAAAAAAAACCTCTCAGTACTTCTAATTCACCTCTGAAGTGTGAAAGTTCTCTCAGACATCAGTTCGATGTTCTGAAGTCTGATATAAGGTCCAAGGATTAGAGAAACACCTGACCAAGAGCTCAAGATGTGGGAATGCCCATTACTTGGTAATATCCGACGGCAGGCTGCCCTTTTTGGGAAATTTTAAATGTTTGTGCAGCCAAGTAAATAGGTTGACACACCATTGTGAGAATGTGTGAAATTAAATGTTAGTGCTTGAATTGCACTTGAGGAGTGGTGGGTATAAAACCCGTTTCCTACAGAGATAATTTGACAAAATGCCGAAAAGGAAGTAATAAAGATGTGAGGTAAATTGAAACATGGAATTTAGTTTCAAATCTCATTTGAGGAAAAACATATTGAAACATGTTCTGTATATGAATGCAATCTGATACTCATTTTGAAATAAGTATTTAGCAGCATACTGGATTAGAAAATGCTCCAGTCCATTTAATAGTACAAACTGTGTTATTTGTGATTTTGTTAAAGAAAATGATTCTGTTACTGTGGAACTGAAGTTTATTTAGACACTTTTTTTTCTGGAAGGATGCAATAGTCACGTTATTTGGTCATGTGGACTTATCATCCACGGTGTTTTAAATTAACTTGCTTGAAGAGTTTGTCTTCTCTGGGAATCATAGAAAATCAATTGGTCCACCAAATTATTTAATTTGCTCACTTTCTGGAACCTTATTTAACAGTATATCCAGCCATTGTACTTAAAATATAATGTTATGCTGTTTGCTGAGGTATATAACCTATTAATATATTCCAATTTATCTCCATGCGTTGAGTAAGCAGCCTTGATAGAAATCTGATTCTTGAATGAAAATGATGTTATAAATGCACAGTTAACCTAGTGCAAACAGCTCAAGCAGTAATGGAGTATGATTTTTTTTACATTCATAATAAAAACTTAATTATGTCTAATCTTCATACAGTACTATTAATCTTTATCAAATTGGGCTGCTTGGTGGGATGTATTAATTGTATAGCATAATTAACATATTAATCCTAAAACTATATACCAGATTAAGTATAATGATTTGATTGAAACATTTATCAGTGTTTGTAAACTACTGCATTTATCCTTTGAGATTATTCATCTATATAGCAGCATAGCTTTGGCTGGCTTAATGGTACCTCGTAACTCCAGTGATCCAGGTTCGATCCTGGCCTCGGATGCTGTTCGTCTGCGGTTTGCTCTTTCTCCCTGTGACCATGTGGTCTCCCCCCCAGATGCTTCAGCTTCCTTCCATTTCCCAAAGGTCTGCGACTTGACTGCTGTAAATAACCCTTGTGTTGGTGAGCTGTAGAATCTGGGTGGGGAGAGACAATTGAGATGGTGGCAATCAGTAGTCTGAAGAGCCATTGTCTGTGCTGTGAGTCTATTACTTATGAGAGTGTGCTTTATTAAATCAGGTAAACTGTCTTTAGACTTTGGATGAAGAGAAAGAGCGAATGCTTTAGGTTTTAGATTAATATTTTTGTTTCAGTGTTGATCTGAAGGAGCTGCATGTATCATGGCAGCTATTGCTGTAATTCAGGATCATTCCTTGGTTTCTAACTAGGATGCTACGTGTGGAGAGGGCAGAAGGCTGCCTTTGTTTTGAAGTGAATCTGAGAGAAAATTAACTTGACTTTCTGTCTGTTCCACTGTCATGGTTGCTCCTTCGGACGTCTAGTTGTTACAATCTGGAGGTCTCCTTTAACAATGCTGCCTTGTTGCAAAAGCTAGCCTGTCTGCTGGCTGATACTTAGCCTCAATTCGCATCGCTAAAACAAATGAACTCATTAATATCACAGTGCTGCTTCTGGGAGCTTGTTTGTATATAAATTAATGGCTATGATTGGCTCCATTTTGTTTTAGGATTCCTGAAAGGGGCATGAAATGTGGAATGTAAATGCAAATGTTTTTGTTTAAAAGTTGGCTTCATCTGGCTTCCTTCAGTAAAATAACTAAGCATAATCAAAACTCAGAATTGCCACGCTTAATTTTGAAGTGAGCATTGGCATGTGAATGTCAGAGCTGTAACAGCACACTCAACCTGTAGATTCAGATTTCCAGTATAGGCAATTTCTAACCTTCAGCACCTGTGACAATTCACTTTATAGTTTCTTGGTGTGTAAGACTGATAATTCAGCACGACCTACTTTCTGTCTTTGCTTTTACTTGGTTATTTGATATTACTTGATAATACCACTGGTAAATTGTGCGTTTAAGATGACCTGGCTGCTGAATTCTTGAAACAGCTGTCGATACCGGGTGCGAGCAGATGGATGGAAGGCAGTTCATACATGTGCATGAGCTAAAGTTCATTGGATTGCATGTTCCATATTACCCAGTCAATAATTGAAATACTTTGAGTTACTGGATTTTCTGATCAATTTGTCTGCTATCATTCAGGGGTACCAACAAACGTGGAGAAACTTTTGGAATAAGCCGAATAGGTAGCAAAATAAAGGGAGTTTTTAAAAGCACAACGATGGAAGGGGCCATGTTGCCAAATTATGGATTGCGAGAAGGAGATGACGATTCTGTGAGTAACACTGTTATTAGCACCTGATGTTAAAACTGTTATTAATCAGCAGTCTGGCGTAGGAAGCTGGGAGCTTTTAACCTGTGTGGAAATGGTGGCTTCTGAACGCAGCGTTGTGTTAATTTCAGATTTAGGCCCAAAATGAAATATGGGCCTCATATGTACTCAGATGTTAGATAAACAGTTAAGGTTATTGTTGGATGTTGCTGGATCCACCAGCATTTTGTGTGTGTTGCTTGAATTTCCAGCATCTGCAGATTTTCTCGTGTTGGATGTTAAGATGTGTTACAACCCAGTAAGCCACTGGCGTTTAGGGTAGCAATGAAGGTCCTCCATCTCTGGTGGTGTTCAGAGCTTCCTTCATTGTGTCAGCAGCTTCCTCTCGTTTTTCACTACTGTCAGTCATGCAAGACCAGGGTGGAGACTCAGGAATACCATTGCACTCAGATGCAGAAGGTTTCTCCATTGAGTTTCGATAACAGTTTTGTTTTACCAGTCAGGTTTGTTCACCTTGAGCAGACAGAGGTAGTCCACTCCTAATCTGGCTCTGCCCTTTGACCTGTTTGGTATGGATGACCCTACCAAGACCCAAAACATCATCAAAGTTGCTGGTGAACGCAGCAGGCCAGGCAGCATCTCTAGGAAGAGGTACAGTCGACGTTTCGGGCCGAGACCCTTCGTCAGGACTAACTGAAAGAAGAGCTAGTAAGAGATCTGAAAGCAGGAGGGGGAGGGGGAGATCCAGAATGATAGGAGAAGACAGGAGGGGGAGGGATGGAGGCAAGAGCTGGACAGGTGATTGGCAAAAAGGATATGAGAGGGTCATGGGACAGGAGGCCCAGGGAGAAAGAAAAGGGGGAGGGGGGAAACCCAGAGGATGGGCAAGGGGTATAGTGAGAGGGACAGAAGGAGAAAAAGGAGAGAGAGAGAGAGAAAGAATGTGTGTATATAAATAAATAACTGATGAGGTACGAGGGGGAGGTGAGGCATTAGCGGAAGTTTGAGAAGTCTATGTTCGTGCCATCAGGTTGGAGGCTACCCAGACGGAATATAAGGTGTTGTTCCTCCAACCTGAGTGTGGCATCATCTTTACAGTAGAGGAGGCTGTGGATAGACATATCAGAATGGGAATGGGACGTGGAATTAAAATGTGTGGCCACTGGGAGATCCTGCTTTCTCTGGCGGACAGAGAGTAGGTGTTCAGCGAAACAATCTCCCAGTTTGCGTCAGGTCTCGCCAATATATAGAAGGCCACATCGGGAGCACCAGACTCAGTATATCACCCCAGCCAACTCACAGGTGAAGTGTTGCCTCACCTGGAAGGACTGTCTGGGGCTCTGGATGGTGGTAAGGGAGGAAGTGTAAGGGCATGTGTAGCACTTGTTCCGCTTACACGGATAAGTGCCAGGAGGGAGATCGGTGGGGAGGGATGGGGGGGACAAATGGACAAGGGAGTCGCGTAGGGAGCAATCCCTGCTGAAAGTGGGGGCGGGGGGGAGGGAAAGATGTGCTTAGTGGTGGGATCCTGTTGGAGGTGGCGGAAGTTACGGAGAATAATATGTTGGACCTGGAGACTGGTGGGGTGGTAGGTGAGGACAAGAGGAACCCTATTCCTAGTGGGGTGGCGGGAGGATGGAGTGAGAGCAGATCTGTGTGAAATGGGGAACTCCCTCCTGACACTTATCCTTGTAAGCGGAACAAGTGCTACACATGCCCTTACACTTCCTCCCTTACCACCATTCAGGGCCCCAGACAGTCCTACCAGGTGAGGCGACATTTCACTTGTGAGTCGGCTGGGGTGTTATACTGCGTCCAGTGCTCCCGATGTGGCCTTCTATATATTGGTGAGACCCGACGCAGACTGGGAGATCGTTTTGCTGAACATCTACGCTCTGTCCGCCAGAGAAAGCAGGATCTCCCTGTGGCCACACATTTTAATTCCACGTCCCATTCCCATTCTGATATGTCTATCCACAGCCTCCTCTACTGTAAAGATGAAGCCACACTCAGGTTGGAGGAACAACACCTTATATTCCGTCTGGGTAGCCTCCAACCTGATGGCATGAACATTGACTTCTCTAACTTCCGCTAATGCCCCACCTCCCCCTCGTGCCCCATCTGTTATTTATTTTTATACACAGATTCTTTCTCTCTCTCCTTTGTCCCTCTCACTATACCCCTTGCCCATCCTCTGGGTTTTCCCGCCCTCCCCCTTTTCCTTCTCCCTGGGCCTCCTGTACCATGATCCTCTCGTATCCCCTTTTGCCAATCACCTGTCCAGCTCTTGGCTCCATCCCTCCCCCTCCTGTCTTCTCCTATCATTTCAGATCTCCCCCTCCCCCTCCCACTTTCAAATCTCATACTAGCTCTTTTTTCAGTTAGTCCTGAGGAAGGGTCTCGGCCCGAAACTTCGACTGTACCTCTTCCTAGAGATGCAGCCTGGCCTGCTGCGTTCACCAGCAACTTTGATGTGTGTTGCTTGAATTTCCAGCATCTGCAGAATTCCTTGTGTTTGCCCAAAACATCATGCCTTGATTCCAGCCAACAGAGCTCTCTGGGTCATTGAGGTATGCAAGCACTAAATCATAACAAGGTTGTAGTCCTCTTGGAGGGGATGTAAAGAGGTTGAGGTGGAAATGTATCCCGTGTAGCCAAATGACAATGCCGTCTTAAACAGAAAATTGTTCTCAAACAGTTGTGTTTTTATCGTTTTTTATATTTCCCACAGCAGCGCGATTGATCATAGCATCCATCTCCATTACTCTTGTGGGTAGTTTCATTCTATGGCCCATGGCTGGTTTCGTTCCATGATATCCAGTTGCAGTGCTTTATCCCTGACAGCCAGGGGTGTCCCACCCACTCAATAGCTCCTGCAAATGGAAGTGCATCAGATCTCCCGCTGCTCTGTCATATCCCTCTGCCTTGACCTGGCTTCTGCCTTGTATGGTCTCTGACTTGCCGAGCTGCTTGTCTGCCTTCTGGTTCCGGATGAGTTACAAGTTCTATCTGTTGTATTTGCTCTGTGGTACAGCACTGTTCCCCAACCACCAACTTGATCCTCTCCCTAACAGCAGGCTGTGGCTAAATTCTTCACAGCTAGTTGTCCTGCTAGATGCTTCTTCCTCTCTACCTCTTGCAGCATTGCCAGTCTTTGTCCTGCTTTGAGTCTTCCACCAATGGCGTCATTCATTGACCTTGTTGTTTCCAGACCTTCCACTCTGCAGCCTTATTAAATCTGTAAATGTCTGTATCGTATCTCACATGGGTCCTATTCGGCCATGTCTCTGTTGAGTTAAAATGCCAGTGCAATATCCACTTCAGATTGCTCCCAATTTCTCTCATCTCCTTTGGCCCCATTATCCTTCATTTCTCCTCCAGTGCTGCCCTGAACCAAATCATCAGTTTTCACTTCATCTCTGGAGTTTGCCTTAGTCATAAATCTTGCAGTTCCTTCCTGAAACTTGCCCATCTGGACTCTTCAACTTTTTCTGAATCTGCTGCTGGGATCAAGACTTTGGTCACTGTACATAGCCGCACAGGTTTCATTTGGTGTGCCTCCCATGAGCTTCCTTGAGTTGTTTTGTGGACATTAGTAGTGTGTGTTGTACCAGTGGATCTGCTTTGCTGTTTCTTGTTTAGCTCTGGATTGAGTTGCCATGTGTCTGCATAGGTGGGGAGGTGTAATACTCCTCTCCAGCTAATATTTAAACAGTAGCCCAAAAAGAGCTTTTATTTAGGGAATGGAATGCTGTCCAATGAATATGGAATCAGCCAATAAGTTAAAATGCAGCTGTTGCTACAAAATAATTGAAGTATAGTTTTTTTATTTGCTGAAAAATCTGCTTAGAAAATTGTAACCAAGGGTGAATCTGTCCATTCACACCCCAAAACACATTCTGTCCAATTCATTTCCCATCCTCCCCCAGCCCATCCCACGTCCCCTTCCCCACCCCATCTCACTTAGTAGTTCTTTTTCTCATTCAGGCTGAGTCACTGCAGTGTGCTGCGATTGTAGAGTGGGTGCCTGGCCACGTAGACCAGTCCTGGACATGTACACCAGCCTGTTATTCCTGTCCCCTTGTTGTGTCCCACATACATTAAACTGCTTGTTGTGTTTAATCCAAAACAATACTGCAAATGCTGGATGTCTGAAATTAAAAGGGAGAATGCTGACCATTTCAGGCAGCATCTGTTCTAACGAAGGATCTTTAACGTGAAATGTACAATCTTTTGGCTTGCCACGTTAGCAGCCCGGCCTGCTGAGTATTTCCAGGATTCTTTGCTTCTATTCAGTGCCTGCCTTGCAGTGAGTGTAATCAAGCTCCTTAGTGTGTCAAGTAGCAATCAGAGGGCAGTGCAAAGTGTCAGATTTGGTGGAATGTGCAGATATGAGAAAGAACTGTAAGAAGCAGTAGCCAGACCTCTGTAGGCTTTAAGGTGGTTAAGGATACAGATATGACTAGTTCACAAGGAAAAGTGGTAAAATGGGGGCACAGTTTTAGGCAGGGACTAGAGAAGGTCTTTTGGGAGCAGCTGTTAATCCACATCTGGTATATGACAATCTTTGAAAGGCCGGTTGATTAGAGTTTAGGATCAGCATGTTCCTTTCAGGATAATAAGGTAAGGATTGGCAAGGTTTTGGAATCTTGGTTGACAAGAGGTATTGTAAGTTTATACAAAAAAAAGGAAGCTGAAGTCATCTAAGATCCTTGAGGATTATAAAGGAAAATATTTAAACAAGAAATTAGGGTTAAAAGGGGCTATGAAATGTGCTTGGTAAATAAGATAAAGCAAAATCTCAAAATATCTTAAATATATATTAGAACAAGGGTACCAGGGAAAAGGTAGGTCCATTCAGAGACACAGGATGAAATTTATGCATTGAGCTAGAGGATGTGAATGAAGTTCTCAATGAGTACTTTGCATCACTGTTCACCAAGGAGAAGGACATGGATGATGGTGAGATTAGATTTGTGGATGTTCTAGGACACATCGACATTGAGGAGGAGTGTTCAGTGTTTTAAGAAACATTAAGGTGGATAAGCCCCAGGACCTGATAGGATCTACCCCAGAATACTTAGGGAAACAAGGAAGGAGATTGCAAGAGCTGTGACAGAGATATTCTGTCACAGGTGAGATGTCAGAGCACTGTACAATAGGCAGTACTACTACTTTGTTAAGAAAGGCAACAGGGACAAACCAGGAAATAAAAGGACAATGAGTGATACATCAGTGGAAGGGAAGTTATTGGAGAAGATTCTTAGGGATAGGATTTTTTTTTAAATTTAGAAAAGCATAAACTTATTATGGAGAGTTTGTTTCTCCCAAACTTGATTGCGTTTTTTGAGGAGATGTTAAAGATGAAGGGCAGGGAGCCATCTCATGGTCTTTAGTAAAGTATTTGACAGGGTCCCTCGTGGTAGGCTGGTCCATGCCATCCATATCAAGTTGGTAAATGGAATCCAAAATTGGCCATGTCACAGAAGATTGAGGGTAGTGGTGGAGAGGTTTTCTGACTGAAGGTTTATGATAGTGCTGTTTTGCCAGGATCATTGCTGGGGCTTCTGTTGTTTGTAATGTACCTTCACTGTTTGATAAAAATGTAAGTAGTCTGCTGAGTAAGTTATGAACATGAATTGTTAGGGAAGTTTGTCAAAGGATACAGTAGGGTAGAAGTAAGATGGAAATTTAGGTGGAGATTCAAGGTTGTTTAATGTCATTTGCAATACACAAGTGTAAATGAGAATGAAATGAATGTCACTCCAGGTTCAATGCAGCACGAAAGACACAATAAGATAAAGGACACAATAATAAAAAAATACAATAAATATAAATACATAGGATAACTTGGATACACTGACTGTACGTCCGTGAAGTGATGCTAGGTACAGGAGTGACCCTAGGTACAGGAGTGACCCTGACAGGACATGATAAAGTAGTGGTGCAGGAGGGTATGGAGTGGTGGGTTGGTGACATAGCAGATGAATTTTAATCCGGGCAAGTGAACGGCCATGTATTTTGGGATGGAGGTCAAATGCAAAAGGGAAGTATGCAGTAAATAGCAGGACCCTTGGGAGCATAAGTTCATAGCTCTTTGAAAGTGCCAGTACAGTTGGATCAGGTGGTAAAGAAAGCATTCCACATGCTTGACTTCATCAATTAGAACACTGAGTGTAAAAGTTGGCAAGTCAGATTGCAGGTGTATAAAGCTTTGGTTAGGCCATATTTGGAGAGTTGGGTGCAGTTTTGGTCACCACACTGTAAGAGGGATGTGGAGGCTTTGGAGACAGTGCAGGAGACATTCACAAAGATATTGTCTGCAATGGAATGTATCAGCTATAAGGAGAGCTTGAACAAACCTGGATTGTTTTCTCTGAGGTGTTGGAGGCAGAGAAGCGACCTAATAGAAATATATAAAATTATGTGAGATGTAAATAGTCTTTCTCCTAGGTGAAAATGTCGAACAATGGAGGGCAAAGGTTTAGGGCAGGGGTGATCAACCTTTTACATTCCATGCGTCAATTTCTTCTCGCACGAGTTCATATGCGCCATACAACTCTTGTACCCCCATTCAATTCTTGTAAAAATATGTTAATATAGACATATTTAGCATTTTTACATGATATATTGATTTAATATAAAAAAACAAGATAAACATTGCTTACCTTAATGAGACTTTTAACAGATATAAAAACGCAAACAGGAGAGAATCTGCAGATGCTGGAAATTCAAGCAACACACACAGAATGCTGGTGAAACACAGCAGGCCAGGCAGCATCTAATGCTGCCTGGCCAGCTGCGTTCCACCAGCATTTTGTGTGTGTAACACATATATTTTGTCTTCTTTTGATTTCTTCCTTTTTCTTAATCACATATTCTTTCTATAACTCAGACCCAAACACTAGCTTCAGTTTTCCTTCTATTTCAGTCTGATGTTGTGTTTTATAGTGTCTATTAAGATCATGTCTTCTATTATGTGAGAAAGTGTTTTCACAAACAATGCACAACGGTTTTCCTGACAGACCTGCTATAAATAAGAACTCATTTTCCCACTGTTCATTGCGCCACCTCTAATCATCCAATGCGCCACTTTTGGCACATGCGCCATAGGTTGGCCATCCCTGGTTTAGGGTGAGAAGGAGAAAGTTTAAAGGAGGTGTGTGAGGCAAACTTTCTTTACACAGGGAGTAGTGGATACCTAAAACATATTGCCAGAGGATGTGGTAGAAGAGACATATAGGAACAATATTTAAGAGACATTTAGACAGACACATGTACAAAAAGAGAATAGAGGAACACAGACCATGTGCAGACAGAAGTTTACTTGACTGGCATCATGGTTGCTATAGACATGATGGGCCAAAGGGCCTTTTTCTGTGCTGTGTTTCTGTTTTGTGACTGGAGGCAGTTGGAGTTGTTACAAAATAGATTTGACACCATGTGCAGATTTGTAGCCACTGACATGTAATTTGTTTTCAAGTTGTGATTTTAGTGTTAATGCAAGTATTTGCAGTCCAGCTGTAAATTAGAAGTTGTCAAACTTCTCTCCTCTAGAGGGCTCTCCAGCACAACTATTCTTCCTTAGCATTCCTTTAGCATGCTTTGTTTA
Source organism: Mobula hypostoma (assembly GCF_963921235.1). Taxonomy (NCBI): domain Eukaryota; kingdom Metazoa; phylum Chordata; class Chondrichthyes; order Myliobatiformes; family Myliobatidae; genus Mobula; species Mobula hypostoma. The sequence continues at coordinate 107,161,639 of NC_086104.1, forward strand.
AAATTGCTTGAGTGATAAAGATTTATTTCTTTATCACAGGAGAATTAAGGAGTGTGAAGTTTGTTTCCTTAATTTGTTCCGTAAGGCCCAGACTGGGATAAGATTATAATTGCACTCACACAGACTTCCCACCCTGCAAAAACTCATTTCAGGGAGGTAGCACCATCAATTTGCAGGAGACTCCCGGAAGGGAGAGGTGGGATGTCTGCAATAGAGTAGCTCGTTAGCAGCTAGCCAGCTAGTTTAAATAATGTTAGCTATGCTAATGAACGAATGACACCTGTTAAACTTACCTCAACATGTCTTTCACAGTCTTAACCCACCATGGGCCATAGAAAAGTCACTGTTGCAAACAGTGCAGCGAGCAACATTGTCATTATTTTTGACCCCCATTAGGCAGGGGTACACTTTAGTGTAGTCTGGGGTGACGTACGTTTTATATTTTCTTTTTTTGGAACACTCTGCCACTCCGACTTTTTTTGGAACGCTCTTGCTCTCGCTCTCTCTCTCTCTCTCTCTCTCTCACTCTCGCGCTCTCTCTCGTGGTCGCTCTCACTTGCTCTCTCTCGCGCTTGCTATCTCGCTCTCGCGTTGTCTGTCTCTCTCGCACTTGCTTTCTTGCTCTGGCGCTCGCTATGTCTCGCGCGAGCTCTCTCAAAAAAATTGATTTCCGTGATACTGTATATAATTTGCGGGCATCAGGGAGCCACTATTAATATGCGGGAGACTCCCGGAACTTCTGGGAGAGGTGGGATGTCTGCTCACAGATCTCTGAACCCTCTACGGATGTGCGAAGCCAGAGGTCGATGGCCGTAAATGTAGAATTTGAAGACTGTCCACCAATCTAGCAATCTTGAGAAATAGCAGTCTTGAGCAGGAACTTGTGCTGACTGTCCATTGTCCCAGGTTCGAGATCAATGCCAGCTGCTGTTTTTAAACTCTAACTTAAATCCCTGTGGTAGGATTTAAGCACGTGCTAGCACGTGCTCCTGGATAAATCCAGGATAAATAAGCCATGATAAAATTCTACTGGATAATAACGTGAGACTTTAAGACATAAGAGCAGAATTAGGCCAATCAGTCTGTCAGGTCTGCTCTACCATTCCATCAAGGCTGTTTTATTATCCTCCTCAACCCCATTCTCCTGCCACCTTCTCAAAACCTTTGACAACCCTTGCTAACCAAGAACCTATCAACCTCTGCTTTAAATATACCCAATGACTTCACCTCCACAGCCGTCTGTGGCAATGAATTCCACAGATTCACCACACTTCGGCTAAAGAAATTCCTCCTTATCTCTATTATAAAGCGTCTTCCATGAATTCTAAGGCTGTGCCTTCTGATTCTAGACTCCCCCACTCTAGGAAACCTCTGCACCATGTCCACTCTATCAGGCCTTTCAATATTGGGTATGTTTCAATGAAATCCCCACTCATTCTTCTAAACTCCAGTGAGTGCAAACCCAAAGCCATCAATGTATAGATGAATGTGGTTATTTACTAAACTATTTCTTTTTTTTTGGTTTCCCCAATTTTTTAATGAATATTTTGGATGTGATGGAAGTTGACGTTTGGTTAAACATCCTTAATCTTTCGTTGCTGCAGGTGGAAGAGGCAACGGTGGTATCTGAGGATGATTTACTTGAAGAGCTGGCGATAACTCCCAATGCTCAACGTAACCTCTCCGCATGGAAAATAACCATTCCATATGTAGATTTCTTTTTTGACAACAAAAAGGAGAAGATTCCAGTCTTCTGTATTGATGTGGAACGGAATGATGAAGGATGGGGTAAGATGGCTACATTTGTTTTTATCTTTCACTGGCTCCATTACCTGCCAGTGTCACATGAGAAGCATTCATGCACTCACTGAGCTAATGCACTGCTTATTGAACTTAACTATTTTATATATAGATAGATTTGCTGTCATTCACTATTCTTTTCTGTTACTATGTCGTGCATTGTACTGCTACCACAAAGACAACAAATTTCACAACGTATGTCAGTGATATTAAACCTGATTCTGATTCTTTTTAATAAAGGCAAATTCAATATAATCATCAAGACAGCTTGACTACCTTATAAGGTGAAGCTTGTGAGAACAACTTTTCTGGTTGGTTCACAGTAGCAGGCCTTCAACTGTAAATAATAAAACCTTTTATACAAATAGGAATTCACTAAAATAGTTACCCTTCTGGTCAAGATGGTGCTAGGCTGTGATATCTGTTGATGCTGTGGCTCAGACTTTGTAGGGATAGTTTCGGGGACAGAGAGGGAAGCTCAGGGTCAGGTTAGGATTTAAGGACCAGGGATGAGGGGAGTTAGAGCCCGGGTGGTAAATGAAGAGTCAGTGCAGGAGCCTGAGTCCAGGTCGAAGTGCTCCACACTTGAAGGTCAGAGATCCTGCAAGTTGTGTTACAGGCGTTGAGGGGACCAGCGATTCCCAGATCAGAGACCAGTCCCAGGTTGGAAGTCTACAGGCCTACATGCGGCATGTTCCAGCTACGGGCGGAAGTCAAGATTGGTGCCATCACCCCCCCCCCCGCCCCATGCGAGGTCTACACGAATCCAAAAGCAGTGGGTTGGAGTTCAAACCCGGTGAATTCCCGACAGCAAAGCCGAAGGCGAAACCTTAAGTTAAATGCCCAAAGAACAAGGGCCCGGTTCACCACATAGTCAGTGTTCTGTGCAAGTTTGGACGTTGAGGCCCGAAGGTCAACCAGTGTTTGGTGTGCTGGAGTGATGTCCAAAGTTGGAGGCCAGATGTCCCAGAGTCTGAGAATCCGGGTGCTAGGACTGGAGGCCCGGAGGCCACCTGTCTGTGCAGGTGGGAGTTACAGTGCCTTGTAAAAGTATTGAGCCCCGCAGTCTTTTGTTCACATAAATGAGTAGAACAACCAGGAATTTTGATTAATTTAACTGAGGATTTTTGTGAATCACATGCTCCTTTTTTTTTCTACAGTAGAACCCAAAAAACAGGGAAAATTGTAAAGCATAAAAAAAACTACAAAAACTGAAATGTCAGCAGTTCAAAAGCATTCATCCCCTTTGCTCAGTACTTTGTTGAACGGCTTCTTGCAGCTCTTAGTCTTTTTGGATAAGACTCTATCAGCTTTGCACAATGTGATGGAGCGAGGTTTTCCCATTCCTCCTTGCAAAATTGCTTAAGCAGTGCCAGGTGAGTTGGGGAGCGACAGCGGACAGCAATCTTGAGATCTTGCCAGAGATGTTTGATTGGGTTAAACTCAGGGAGCGGAGTCACTCAGGGACATCAATTCTCTTCATTTGAAGCCACTCTGTGGTTGCTCTGGCAGTGTGCTTTGGGTCAGTGTCCTGCTGAAAGATGAACATCCTTCCCAGTTTAAGCTTTCTGGCAGAGGCTAGCAGGATCTTTCTGTATTTAGCAGCAGTCATCTTCCCATCAATCCTGACCAGATTTCCAGGCCCTGCTGCTGAAAAGCATCCCAGAACATGATGCTGCCTCCACCATACTTTACAGTAGGGATGTTGTTACCTGGCTGATGCACAGTATTAGATTTATGCCACACGTGCCACTTGGTTTTGAGGCCAAAAAGTTCCACTTTAGTCTCATCCAACCACCAGACCTTCTTCCACATCTTTACAGTATCTTCTAAGTGATGCTTTGCAAAGTCTTGATGGGCAAGGATATGCCCATTTTATTTTTACTCAGGGTTTCTTCCTGCCTCTCTTCCATAACTACCTATTTTCTGCAAGGCCTTAGAGATTGTAGAGCATGAACTTCATCTCCAGTTACAGCCACTGACTTTTGCAGCTCCCCCAGAGCGACTGTTGGTATCACAATAGTCTGTCTAACAAGTGCCATTCTTATCGGGCAACTAAATTCAGAGGGATGGACTAAGCAGTGTGGCCGTGGTTTCATATTTTTCCAATTTTTCATGATAGGCTCCACTGAGCTCTGAGATATGATCAGTGACTTTGAGATGGTCTCGTACCCTTCCCCAAATTTGTGCTGCTTATTATCATTTCCCTGACTTGCCTTGAGCGCCCTTTTGCCTTCATTTTGGTTTGGGCTTTTGAAAATCTATCCAGTTGGACCTTACAGACAGAGGAGGTATTTATCCTTATGAATTCATTGAAAACAGATGATCGTCCTATTTTCTACATCAACAAAATGGGTGAGTTTGTAAGGTAGGTCATTGCCTCTGTGGAAAGTTAGCATAGTAATTACAAAGGGGAAGAATACTTTTTCAGCTTCACAATTATGGTTTTTAATTTTTAGTGAATTGTTGAATGGTTTTGAATTTTTTTCTTTTGGTTTAACATGATGCACTATGTTTGGTAGATTAGCTCAAAAAATCCAACTTTTTAAAACTAGAAAATGTGATAGTAGTTAGTTGTGGTGGCTGAATACTTTTTCAAGGCACTGTAGGTTGAAAGGGGCTTGTTTTGCTGTTGTTGTGGTCGCTGGTTGTGTTGTTCTGTGGAACATTGTGGGCATGCTGTGTTGGCGCTGGAAAGTGTAGCAACACCCAAGTGCAGCAAACCTTGGGTGTGCTGGCTGTTAACACAAATATTTCACCATATGTTTTGATGTATATGTGATAAGTAAATTGATGTATATGTGATAAGTAAATCTAAATCTTATTACGATCAAAGAGGAACTACAGAGGAGTCAGTCTGCTGACACTGTTGCCTATTTGAGAACTCAATCGTTCATCAAAGGGACGGGCCAGCTGGCTTTGAGATAGATCAGACGAGGGAGTGCTGAACCTGTAAATGTGTGATCCCCTCACTCAACCTCTGTCACGTTGTTCACTATACCTACAAGAATTATTCAGTTTGAATGCATTGATTTTTGGACACTGCCTTTCTCATTAATTCTATTTTTACTTTTCAGAGGGACGTGAAACTGAACGCTGTACTGTTTACAGGAGATATTTTGAATTTTATGTACTGGAGTCAAAGCTTACAGAGTTTCATGGTAAAGTGTGAGAGAAACTGTTAATGTCACTCATGATTTAAAGAGAACAGTACTAGTGCCTTACTAATCCCTGTCTAATAATGTAATCTGAATCGTAGTCACGGCTAATATTTGAGGTAGTTATTTCCATGTTTGGTTAAGTTTGCACAAGCTGTCACCTATCCTAAAATCAGTGAAAATATCAGCACATTCTGCAGAATAATTTGTTGAGAAATAAGCTATTGTAAATGGGAGTTGTCAGCAATAAGAGAGAAAGGTACTGTGGTAACTTTAAGCATATTGCCTAGAGTTTAAACAAAGCTCATTTTTATTTTTTTCAGGGAGATTTTTTATTTTTACTTTCTTTCAGGTGGATAAATGATATTACATGGAAACAGCTCTAACAGTGCTCACCAATTATTCAAATACAACCATCTGCTGAGGGAGAATTTCATCAAGATAGATTGTGCTATGAAGTTAGCCAGTGAGTGGGATGGGTATCACTCATACAAACACATCATCCAGTCTTCCAATCAAGTGCCATAATATTGATCAGTATTATTCTATATTTAGGAATACAACCAACTCCTAGTCACCCCTGTTTTCCTTATTTACCTTTGAACTTGTCCCAAAAGTGCTAGGCAAACTCAAAGGTGGATAAGTCACCTGGACCAGATGGACTACATCCCAGAGTCCTGAGAGAGGTTGCTGAAGAGATAATGGATGCCTCGATCATGATCTTTAAAGAATCACTTGATTCTGTCATGGTCCTGGAGAACTGGAAGATTGCAAATGTCACAGCACTCTTTAAGAAGGGAAGGAGGCAAAAGAAAGGAAATTATAGGCCAGTTAGCTTGTAGTGGTTAGTGGTTGGGAAAATGTTGGAGTCTATTATTAAGGATGAGGTTTTGAGCTACTTGGAGACGAATGATAAAATAAGTCAGCATGGTTTCTGTGAAGGGAAATCTTGCCTCACAAATCAGTTGCAGTTCTTCGAGGAAGTAACAAGCAGGGTTGACAAAAGGAGAGGCAGTGGATGTCATTTACTTGGATTTTCAGAAAGCATTTGATGGGTGCCACACATGAGGCTGCTTAACAAGATAAAATCCTATGACGTTGCAGAAACAATAATGGCATGGATAGTGGAATGGCTGACAGGCAGGAGGCAGCGATTGGGAATAAAAGGGGCCTTTTCTGTTTGGCTGCCAGTGATTAGTGGTGTTCCTCAGGGGTCAGTATTAGGACCTGTACTTTTCACATTGCTTGTCATTGGCAGATGGAATACAGTGTTGGAAAATGTATGATTATGCATTTTGGTAAAATGAACAATTGTGCAGACTATTATCTAAATGAGGAATAAATTCAAACATCAGAGGTTCAAGACTCCCAGAAGGTTAATTTACAAGTTGAGGCTGTGGTAAAGAAAGCAAATGCAATGTTGGCATTTATTTCAAGGGAATAGAATATAAAAGCAAGGAGATAATGCAGAGCCTTTATAAGACACTAGTCAGGCCACACTTCGTCAACAGTTTTGGTCCCCATATCTCAGAAAGGATGTGTTGTATTGGACAGAGTCCAGAGGAGGTTCACTAGGATGATTCCAGGCATGAAGGGGTTAACATATGAGGAACGTTTGGCAGCTTTGAGCCTGTACTCACTGAAATCTAGAAGAGTGTGGGGGGTATCTCATTGAAACCTACCAAATGTTGAAAAGACTGGATAATGTGGATGTGGAGAGGATGTTTCCTATGCTGGGGTATCCAGAATTAGAGGGCACACCTCAAGATTGAGGGGGCGACCTTTGGGAATGGAGGTAAACAAGAATTTTTTTAGTTCGAGAGTAGTGAATCTGCGGAATGCTGTACCACAGACTGCGGTGGAGGCCAAGTCTGTGAGTATATTTAAAGCAGAAGTTGATAGATTCCTGATTGGTCGGGGTATCAAAGGATATGGTGAGAAGGCAGGTGTGTGGGGTTGAGTGGGATCTGGGATCAACCATGATGGAATGGTGGAGTGGACTCAATGGGCTGAATGACCTAATTCTCCTGTGTCTTATGGTCACTGGTGCTGTAATAGCATTATGTTAACCATTGCACTACCGTGTCACCCCATCATCTTGTTCATCTGCCCTGTTTTTCCCCTTCGCCAGTGTTATTCTACAGTTTTAGTTCATGCAAAACCATCACCTTATAAAACGGTGGGCCATGTTCCAGCTTGGTTTTCCGCAGTATAGAGCACAGCTTGTGCCCGTACCCAGAAGGAAGGATTTCTTCCCTCGGTGAAGTTTACATGGGTTGCTGATTTTCCTATAAAACTAATAGACAGTGGGATGGGAGGGGGGATGTCAGGGTAGCCACAGCTCCATGATGGCTGTGAACTTGCAGGTTGACAGGAACTCAAACTTTCTCCTTAGATCCATCCAACATGGAGAGTGTGTCATGTCTGACACCAGGCATAGTGGCAGAACTGGTGGTGACACTGCCTCACACACCCCATTTCAATTCGGGCTCGTCTGTTCTCCTTGTGAATGCACGGGTTACCTGTAGGAGCTCCAGTTTCATCCCACAGTCCACTGGGTGTGCCGTTTGGTCAACTGGTTAATGTAAATTGTTCCCTAGTGTAGATAAGTGGCTCAGGAATTTAAGGGGAGTTGATGAGCATGTCCCAGAGGGAATAAGTTACAGAAGTACTAGGAAGTAGGGAGGGGGAGAATGGATTGTTTGGAGGGCCAGAATGGACATGATGGGCTAAGTAGCCACTTCTCATAATAAGTATATAAGACTAATTTGAGACTAGGCAAATTCCTGACTGCCACTGCCTGCAATTTAACATAACTTTTTGAGGAGCTGGTACTATCAGGATGGGCAGTAAGGTTCTCTGAGTGATCTTCCCCCTTGTGGGCTCCCTTCCAGGTTTCCGTCTTGGTGGACACAGGCACTTGTTCCTCAGCTTCAAGGACTCTGGGATAGAACTGAAGCTGCAAGTTACAGTAGTATTTGAGGGAAGAGGGAAGAAGATATGTCCAGTATTTTGACTCAGTCATGGGAGATTATTTCTGTCTGAGAAGGAGCAAGCAGTTAACTTTAATAGAAAAACTCCTTAGCTGCTTTGTAATTTTACTGAAAGGCCTGGATTGTTGCCTTTAGAGTTAAATGGTCTTTTAGTCAGAAGTGAATGGTGGTCAGCTCCTGTGTAACCACCTCTTCACCCTCTTCCACTTGACACCAGTCAGATTCAGACTAGTTTAGTGTCATATACATGAGTGCAATGAGCTCCCTTGCTTATGTGAAGCTCTGTGAGTAAACAATGTACAGAGTAATATAAATACAGAAATCCACAATATTTAGACCAGTACAGCACAGGAGCAAACTCTTCGACTGAAACAATTAAAGTAGTAATCAAATGTCCAGCTAATCTTTTCTGTCTGCACATTGTCCATTTCCTTCCATTTTTCTCATATTCATGTTCCTATCTAAACGTCTTGTAAAAGTCATTAATACATCTGCATCTAGCAGCACATTCAGGCACCCACCATTCTCAGTGCTTTTAAAAAAAACTTGCCCCTCTCATCTCCTTTAAAATTACCTCCTCTCTCCTTAAATACATACCCTCTGGTATGATACATTTCAACCCTGGGGAAACAATTTTGTGTGTCTACTCTATCTCTGCCTCTCATAATCTTATAAATCTTCATCAGATCTCCCCTCAGCCTCGGCTGCTCCAGAGAAAACAACACAAATTTTTCCAACCCCTTGTTACAGTACGTGCCCTCTATTCCAGGCAGCATCCTGGTGAACCTTTCCTGCACCCTCTCCAAAGCCCTGACATCCTTCCTATAGCGGGGTGACCAGAACTGTGTGCAATCCTCCAAATGCAGCCCAACTAGAGTTTTATAAAGCTGCAACATAACTTCCTGACTTTTGAACGCAGTGCCTCAACTAATAAAGGCGAGCACACCACATGCCTTGTTAACTGCCCTATCAATCTGTGTAGCTATTTTCAGGGGGTTATGAACTTGGGCCCCAAGATTCCTCTGCTCTTCAACACTGTTAGGATTTTGCCCGTAGCAGTGCACTGTCTCTGTCTGAGGTTACAGCAGATGTTTTTATTTGTGCTGTTCCCAGGGGTTTTCTGTGATACAGGAAGCTTGTTGTGGCCATGCTCATAACAAGTCCCATCCATAACCTGCCCCTTTGCTGGAATGTGGTGTTGGAATATCTAGTTCTGCCACATAAAGTCACAGCAGATTGGATTTTGTTCCACATCAATCTTGCATCTATAGTTTCTTTTGCTCAGATTATAGCATCTGTTAGTCTTTTATGTGGCATGCCTGTCCACTTAAGGAGTGTTATCCTTCAGTGGGCTACCATGGTCCAGGTCTTGCCCATGACAGCACACAGAATGAAGAGAGGTAAGGGAAACAAGGTTCCCTTTCTGTTCCCCGTCACAGTGAAGGTACATCAGCATCATACCACTTTTCAGCACGCTCAGACCCACCACCTACACAGTATTGGATCGCTCTTCAGTGTTGGGGAATATTGGATTTATGAGCATTGTACAGCTGGCTGGTGACCACTCAGTTGCTCCATGTACATGGCTGTGTATTGGTGTTTAGTGTGCCCTGGCCATGACGTTACATTCACTGTTCCTCTGCTGGGTGCAGGCCCAATGTGCACCTTTTATTATTCTGCTCCCAAGTGTGCTCATGGCTCCAGCATTAATGGGCAGTGGATTGTTCCTTAGTGCATTAAGATCTGCTGCAAATTCGAATGCAAAATGGGTCATTTAGTTAGTAAAGCCTACTGTTGTCATACCTTCTCTTGTGGTGGATTTTGTGTAGAACTGAATCTAAGAAGCTCTAATCTAATCTAAAAATGAAATTGTGCCTGGGTAGTAGTAAACTTCTTGATTTTCAACATGGTATCTGAACTGAGGCTTTCTGAAAGTTGAAAATCCAGTGATGTAAATTTGTAGCAGTTTATCAATTATCAATGAATGTAGACCTGAGTAGGTTTTGTTTTGTCTGTTGTGTTTTACATATGTGTTTCCTCAAGGAACTTTGGGAATGCAAGCAAACATCATTTTGGCTCTATGCTTTTACTGTAGAAAGCAAGTTCTGGATGGCAATGCTGATCCTAATTTTTTATTAGGGCTGTATAACTTTATTTCAGAGGTATAGCCATTAGTAGATAATATACACTAAATATAGACTCAATTGAATGCAACCTGATTAGATCCTGAAAGAGTCAGAAGCAGACAGTATTTGAGGGCTGAGTCAGGGTTTGAGGTTTTTAAACTAATTACGTCGTTTCCAAACAGTACTTGGTTGAACCTCCTCATCTTCAGTCTCTGCTGATCAGTTTCATTTCCAATATGCAAGCTTTATGTTTTGTATTTTTGCTAACATTTTGGGTTGAAAGTTATAAGAATGCATCAATGTCAGGGGCTCATTTTCTGGTTTGTGTGTTTTTAGGATCTTTCCCAGATGCACAGCTCCCTTCAAAGAGACTCATTGGGCCCAAGAACTGTGAATTTTTGAAATCCAAACGAGAGGAGTTTCAAGAGTATCTGCAGGTGTGTGTCCTATAACCTGCACATGTATTATAGTGAGCTTTATTAGTTTATATATTAAATTATTTTTATTTGTGTATTGATTTTCTTTATTACCTATATATCAAGGTAATGATCATGAGTGTGACGATCAGTTCAGTTGTCGATTGTGTTTATCTGATGTTTCTTTTCTCTTCCATCTTTGCTCCTTTCCACCTCCACTGAATGATTTCTGTGCTACAAAACCAACCTTTTGGCTGCCTCAAAAGCCCACAAATAGTTAATTCTTCAAACTGAATCTAGAGAGTACTGAAGCTGATTGATGTACTTCTGTGGCCCTTTGGTTGACATCAGCAAACTACGCACAGACCAGGGCAAGAACACTGAAGACTCTTCCAGTCTGATTTGATACGCAAGGCAATTTCATCCATCTTATCTCATTCACCAAAAGATAAAGTAAACTTTGCAGCTCATAATTGGCAGAAATAGACTCAGGTTTTCTTTTATTGTGACATCAGTATTAATTACTGATCAAATGAAATTCTTATTGATATGAGTTAGTTTGTTGTAATCTGTGCATCATCATTCCTCTTTTTCATTTTTTTAAACTTAGGATTGCCTTTCTCCAAGGTTTAGGAGTTCAGTTTTACTCAGATGTATTCTGAGTTTAATCTTCACCGATGACAGATCATTCTTGAACTTTCTCCAGTGAATACTTTCCTTGTGTTTATGTTAGCCATAATGGACAAAGTTCTGTAAATGAAATCCAGCCATGGTAATCTGCTCATTCAGCTTGACGTCTTTAGTAAACCAGTTTATCATTTTGTTGATTATTGCCAGTCTGTTGTCTAAAGTCATGCCATAAATTGGTTCCAGAGTTTCCATACCTTGTATATCGCCGATTCTGTACAGTAATTTTACAGCTCTTTGGTCTGTAAATATAACTTACCTGTACGGTAGCACTGCAGATTTGTCCAACTTGCTTGGCTGCTTCCTCTTGCAACTTCTCTCATTCAAGTGAGTTCTCCATAAATAGTGGTATCACTGTATGCAGTCAGGACTTAGAAGGCCTGTACACAGCCAGGACACTCGTCTGGGATGTGCAGGGCTTGTCTGGAGTCGTGCGTGCAGAGTGCAATAATGTACCAGTAAAGTTACAATGCAAGTAACTTTCTTTTTTATCATGGGATTTTGCTTTCTGAAGTTGAATGTACTGTATCTCAGAAGGCAGTGGGTGATATCACACCTCGGTGAACACTGACTGCTTCATGAGACTTGTTTTCACACGTGACTGCCTAAAAATTGCACCTGTTTACTGGGATGTAACATTGTAATATGGCCTGTATGAAAGACTATTAGGTCTCTGGCATGTTGGGAACGTCTGTTCAGGGGCAAGATTAAAAGCTCTGCAGTTATGGTTTAGGCTGCAACTTCAGTTCATAAGGTCACTTTTTTAAAAATGAGATAACCATCACACCAGCAAATTTGCTCTCGCTTCTCAGCTCATCACTTCATACTCCCACTTGCATGTGTTTATTCATAACTACCTCATTCTGACGTTATTTGTGCCCTGCTTGAACCCTTCTACTGCCAAAGCCTGCATATGTGGTTTTACTAAGCCTGGATTGAACTATTCTGCTCTCCTGACTGCCTCCCACTTTTGCCCCTTGGAATCCTCTAGATGGGGGGGGCAGGTTCCCAACCTTTGTTATGCCATGGACCCCTACCATTAACCAAGGGCTCTGTGGACCTCAGATTGGGAACCTCTGCTCTAGACATTCAAATCTCTGCAATTGTCCTAGTTTATGCAAGTCCTGTTTGCTTATCAACCCTGCATTCATAGACCTATGAATCCTATCAGTTGTGCCTTGAACTCAAAGCCCTCGACCCCATATACTAAGCCCTCTATGTCTCTGGAGTCACACCACTCACCTCAGTCCAACAATAGTCTGCAGATTCTGCACTCCTTGAGCATCATCTATGTGTTTTTGAGTATCATGATTTCAGCTGCCTTGTTCTTCCCTGACTCTTTCTGTCTCTTCACCTCTTTCTTCCGAAAAGGTGTTCCTTTGAATGCACTTATTGTTGGCTGGACTTCGGGCACTTATCTTCAACTTAAATGTTGTCAGATAGTGTTCTTGGGAACCAGCCCAGGGCATTTATCCACTAAAAGTGCTATATAAATCCACGTGTTTTGTCTCCTGAAAAACTGATAAACTCTTTTCAGTTTTGGATACCCTCCCTCCATCTGGTGTGTGCCTGGTATACGCTTCAGCTTATTGTCCAGTGAGTAGCTCCCTGTATGTCTATTTTGGGGCATTCGTTCTTTCTGTATGCCTGAGAGCCATAACATTAGTTCCATATGCATTTTGATGATGGGCTGACCTGCTTCAAGCTGGTTGTGTTCCAAGCGCAGCACAAACCTTGCAGCACTGCAATAGAAGTAGCACTTCCATGCTTGATTTGACTGCCAGAACACCCCGATGATCCTTTGGTCTCTGTATCTGAAGAAGATGTGCGGGGCTGCCAGCAAGAGAGACAATCCAAGGAAAGCATCTGGTCCGGACGGGGTACAATCCATACCCCTGGGGTGCCCAAGAAGACGTGGTAACCTGCCTCAACGGCTATTGCCCAGTGGCACTTACATCCACAGTGGTGAAGTGTATTGAGAGGCTGGTGTTGAAGCTTATCAGCTCCTGTCTGAATGGCAACTTTAATCTGCTCCAATTTGCCTAGCGAAGCAACAAGTCCACAGCAGATGCAATCTCGTTGGCTCTTTACATAACCCTGAAACATCTGGATAGCAAAGATGCATACATAGTATGCTCTTAATCAATTACTGCTCAGCATTTAATACCATCGTTCTCTCAAAACTGATCAGTAAATTCCAAGACATGAGCCTCAAATTGCCTTGGGCATTTGGATCCTGAATTTCCTCACTTGCAGACCCCAGTTAGTTGGGATTGACTAAAACACCTCCACAATCTCAATCAGCACAGGAGTACCACAGGGCTGGGTACATAGCCCCCTGCTCTTCTTGCTTTACACCAATGACTGTGGCTAAGTACAGCTCCAACACCATGTACAAGTTTATTGATAACACCACCATTGTGGGTCGTATCAAAGGTGGTGATAGATCAGAATACAGGAGGGAGATGGAAACCAGAGGTCCAGGAGCCAGTGTTCATCAGAGGCTCCGAGGTGGAGAGAGTCAGTAACTTTAAATTCCTGCGTGTCACTATCTCAGAGGACCAGTCCTGGACGCATCATATAACTATAATTGCAAAGAAAGCACGACAGCGCCTCTACTTCCTCAGGAGTCTGTGGGGACTTGGCATGTCATTAAAAACCTTGACAAACTTCTATAGACGTGTGGTGGAAAGTGTGCTGACTGGCTGCATTACGGCCGGGTATGGGAACACCAAATGCCTTTGAGCGGAAAATCCTACAAAAGGCAGTGGATTCAACCCAGTACATCATGGGTAAAGCCCTCCCAGACATTGAGCACATCTACATGAAATGTTGCCATAGAAAAGCAGCATCAGTCATCAGAGATCCTCGGGAGACTTCTGGTAGAGCTCATGGAGTGAAGTCGTGCTCTTGACTCGCTCCATTACCTCTGAGTTTTTTTTCTTATGATCAGCTATATTTAACTAACCATTAAGGTGACTTTTACAATAATCTGAAACAAATTGGGCTTTTTGATATTCGGATGCTTTTAAGGTCTGCTATGTCCAAGAACGGAAAAAATGGGAAAGACGGCAAACCTCCGGTTAGACCGAGAGGTACCGATCTCCCTCCGACTGAACCACCGTTGACTCTGAAAGCTATATCGGATCTAATTCAAAGGGAAATTTCAACCTCTCTAACGGAGCTGATTCGTGCGGAAATTTCAATTAATTTCCAGAAAATTGCGGATTCAATCGATAAAATGCAAACATCTGTCACGGAACACCAGTCGGCTATGTCTAATCTTCAAAAATCCACACAACAAAATGAACTCAAGATGGAGAAAATTGAAGAAACAATTACTTCAATGAAGAAAAAACTGGACTTTCTGACTTTTAAAAACTCTGACTTAGAATCCAGAATGCGACGGCAGAATATTCGAATTATTGGTGTTCGTGAAGCTGTTGAATCTGACAACCCTATAAAGTTTTTTTCTCAACTTTTAAAAGATGCATTTCCTACCGTATTTCCTGACCAACCACCACTATTGGATCGGGCTCACAGAGTTCCAGCATATTCGTCTAAGTCAGATAAACCTCGACATGTCATTTTACGTTTTCATTACTTTCAAGACAAGGAGAAACTGCTTCGATTTGTTCGATCTAAAGGTTATATTGATTTTTTCGATCTTCAGTTCCGATTTGTGGAGAACTTCAGCAAACAGATTCGGGATCAATGGGTTCGTTACAGATCTGTGATGTCGGAACTCTACAAGATGGATTTAAAACCAGCGCTGCTTTACCCTGCGCGTTTAAGGATTCGTACGCCTGACGGAGCCCTTCGTTTTTTTGAATCTCCATCGGATGCCCAGAGTTATCTGGATCAATTTTCACCTTCAACATCTTAATTGTAATTTTTAATTATCTCCGTTTGATCGGAGGTTGTGAATCTGTCGTGTTTAATTTTTGGTTGCTTTATATGGGCAGAAAACTTTATTTTTGATTAATTAATATGGTTGCCAAACTTTCTTTCTAACTGCGTCATTCCTTTCTTTTTCCTTGGGGATTATGGGTGGTTATTCCCTCAGCATCATTTCGTGTATTTCCTTTGAGGCCTTAAATTTCGTAGTCTTTAAATGAATTTTTTTCTGTAGGTTTCCCTAACTAGTTTATATTAATAATTTCGTTTCTTTTTTTTTGGTTATCATAGGGTCTATGGTCTGTTACGGTTTTCTTTATATTTTCTGGCTTTTTCTCTGTTTTATATCGTGTTTGTCTTAACTGTTCTTTTTTTATTCTTTTACCGTTTTATAACTAGCTGATCTTTTTTATATTTACACTTTTTTTAGTGAGCGTCTATCGGAAGTCATGGGGGTAGTTCTAGTGCTTGCTTCTTTCTGGCGGGTCTGGTTTAGATGCTTCATGTTTTAGTTTTTTTCTTCTTGGGCTATCTACATTACTGAAGCATTGGTTGCGTTCTCCTACCGTTATCTCTGGTTTGTTCTGTTCCCTTTCCCGGTTTGTGGGTCGAACCTATTGTCAATCCTCTTTTTTGCGGGTTGACTTTAGGGTTTATGGAGTCTATTATTAATTTTGTCTCCTGGAATACTAATGGTCTTAATCATCCTATTAAAAGGAAAAAAGTTTTTAAAGTGTTCCAGAGACTTAAAGCACATGTTCTATTTTTACAAGAGACCCATGTGCAGAGGGGGGACAGACTACGTTTTTTTAAATTCTGGAAGGAACAACAGTTTCATTCGAATTCTAACGCTAAGATTCGAGGTGTCTCTATTTTTATAGACTCCTCAGTTACTTTTGTACAACATGATATTATCTCTGATCCGAGTGGTAGATTTCTACTGGTTAGTGGTCTACTATTCAATAAAGGGTAGTTTTGGTTAACATTTATGCTCCCAATATGGACTGTCCAGAATTTTATAAATCATTATTTAATCGGTTCCCGAATTTGAATGAGTTTTCATTGATCTGGGGCGGAGATCTTAATACTTGCTTATCTCCAGTTTTGGACCGTTCGGCTCCTCTACAGACCTTACCCAATAAATCTGCAACTTTGATTAACTCATTCCTCTCTGATTCTGGGTTGACGGACATTTGGCGTTTTTTGCATCCTCAGGAAAAAGATTTTTCTTTTTTTTCACATGTTCACCTTTCCTATTCAAGAATTGATTATTTTTTTATTGACTCTCGGCTTATCCCTTCAGTGATTAAATGTGATTATGATTCTATAACCATTTCGGATCATGCTCCACTTAAGCTTTCTATTAAAATTCAGGTCAATACACAAAATAATAGACAATGGCGTTTTAATTCGTTGCTGCTTCAGGACTCGGATTTTGCTAACTTTATGAATGAACAGATTGATTTCTTTTTTACAATCAACTACACAGAGGATATTTCTGTGAACATTCTTTGGGATACTTTTAAAGCTTATATTCGTGGTCAGATTATCTCATTCTGCTGCTTTGAGGAAGAAGTTGAAGCAGGAGGAGTTGGTAATTGTGGACAAGATTAAGGAAATTGATAAGAAATATGTTACAGCTCCCTCTGAGGAGCTGTATAAACAAAGAACTGAACTTCAAATGGAACACAGCTTATTACTTTCGTCCTCGATTGTAAACCAATTAAAGAAAACAAGAAGTGAATTTTATGTACACAGTGACAAGGTTGGTAAACTGTTGGCTAACCAACTGAAGTCTAATTATACTAAATCTCAAATTAATCAGATTTATAATCAAAATGATCGACTGATGTGTGATCATGCGGAGATCAATCAAACCTTCTTTGATTTTTATTCTTCCTTATATCAATCTGAGTCTTTACGAGACTCTAAATATATGAATGACTTTTTAGATAACCTAGATTTCCCTGAGATTTCACAGGATATGTCTTCTATGCTTGATACTCCCATTACTACTGATGAGATTAAGAATGTTATTTCCTCTATGAGCCCGGGGAAAGCTCCTGGCCCTGATGGGTTTACCGTGGAATTTTATAAGTTTTTTGCACCTTCATTAATCCCTTGGGTCTGTAGGGTTTTGGAGGCTTCATTAAAACTTGGTAAACTTCCCGAATCCTTTTATAGAGCGTCAATCTCTCTAATATTAAAGAAGGATAAAGATCCTGCTCAATGTGCATCTTATCGACCAATATCTTTATTAAATGTTGATTCTAAAATTTTTTCTAAATTATTAGCAAACAGATTAGAAAAAGTACTCCCCTTTTATTAATTCGGAATATCAAACGGGTTTTATTAAAGGTCATTACTCTTTCTATAACATTCGCACACTGTTAAATATTGTTTATACCTCCTCACAAAATGTTCCTGAGTGTGTTATCTCTTTAGATGCTGAAAAAGCTTTTGATAGAGTAGAATGGCCTTACTTATTTAACGTGCTTGAAATGTTTAATTTTAGCTCGAAATTTATATCCTGGATTAAACTGTTATATCATTCTCCTATGGCCTCGGTCCGTACTAACTCTTTAAGCTCACCTTTTTTCCCTCTTTTTCGAGGTACTCGACAAGGTTGTCCTCTTAGTCCGTTATTATTTGATATTGCATTAGAACCTCTTGCAATTGCCATTCGAGAATCTCCAAATATTACTGGGATAACTCGGGGCTTAAAGTCCCATAAAATATCACTCTATGCTGATGACTTACTTTTATATATTTCTAATCCTCAAAAATCTATCCCTGCTGCTTTAGATTTATTAGCACAATTTAGTCTTTTTTTAGGTTATAAATTAAACCTTAGTAAGAGTGAACTTTTTCCGATTAATAAACAACTTCCCTTGTATCATAACTTACCGTTTAAATTGATTAATAATTATTTCTCATATCTTGGGATTAAAATTACTTGTAAATACAAAGATTTATTTAAGACTAATTTTTTACCCTTAATCGATCATATTACTCAACTTTCATCTAAATGGTTTCCATTATATTTAACTTTGATTGGTCGTATTAATGCAGTTAAGATGTTTATTCTGCCAAAATTTTTATATATATTTCAGGCATTACCGATTTTTGTTCCAAAATCTTTTTTTGATAAAGTTGATTCTAAAATTTCTTCATTTATTTGGCAAAATAAAAACCCGAGATTGGGTAAAATACATTTACAGAAAGCCAAGAGAGATGGAGGTCTAGCATTACCTAACTTTAGATTCTATTATTGGGCAATTAATATTCGACATATGAAATTTTGGTTACTTGACCAAGATACACTATCCATTCCTAAATGGGTAGTATTGGAATTACATTCTGCTCAGGGCTATGCACTTGGCTCTATTTTAGGTTCCTCTCTTCCTTTTGATTTGAAACGCCTCAAACTGGTCTCTAACCCGATAGTTAAATATACCTTGCGTATTTGGTTTCAATTCAGAAAATTTTTTGATCTCAACCAATTTGGGCTAGCGATCCCTATTTTAGGTAACATTTTTTCCTCCCTCTTTCACGGATCGTGCGTTTCAAATTTGGAAGACTAAGGGTATTTTGCGGTTTTTGGATTTATTTTTAGATGGTTCCCTTATGTCTTTTGAACAATTATCTAATAAATATAATTTACCAAGAATACATTTTTTTTAGATATCTCCAAGTTAGAAATTTCCTAACCGATGCTTCCTTTCCGATGCTACCTCCTACATATATTTTAGATACTATAATTAACCTTAATCCATGTCAGAAAGGTGTAACGGTTATTAATTATAATATTATTATGAAACTTAGGAAAACTCCATTTGATAAGATTAGGTCAGATTGGGAAGAAGAATTGGGTTCTATTATTTCCGTGGATGACTGGGGGCAGATTTTACAATTAGTCAATACTTCCTCTATCTGTGCTAAACATTCCCTAATTCAATTTAAAGTTGTTCATAGAGCACATATGTCCAAAGATAAATTAGCTCCTTTCTATTCTCATATTAATCCTTTTTGTGATAGATGTCCGGGGCAGATAGCCTCTTTAACTCATATGTTTTGGTCTTGTCCTACTCTGGAAACTTTTTGGAGAGACATTTTTAATATTATCTCAAAGGTATTGAATATAGATCTCTCTCCTCATCCTATTACTGCTATCTTTGGATTACCTAAAATTTCCAGTAATCTTTCCCCTTCAGCCCGTAGAATGATTGCATTTCTTACTTTAATGGCGAAAAAGATGTATCTTACGACATTGGAAAGAGCCTAATGCTCCAACTACCTTTTTTTGGTTTTCCCAGACGATATTATGCTTAAATTTGGAGAAAATTAGAAGTAATCTTTATGATTCCTCACTTAAATTTGAACAGACCTGGAGATCTTTTATTCAATATTTTCATTTAATGTAATTTTTTTTCTCTTTTGTTCCATATTTATATTCCCTTCTTGCCTTTTTTTTAAACTGTTTTTAATGGAGGTCGGGTTTGAGGACGTGATTTTAAGTTCTTTAACTCTACCTGTTTCCAAGTTAGCCCATTGCTTTGCTTTTAGTTTAGTTGCATGGTGGGTTTTTTTTTGGGGGTCTTTTTTTGTGGTTTTTTTTCCTTTTCTCTATTGATATATATATATAAATTAGTATACTATTATTTTACCATATTATTTTATGTTTAAATTGCACTGTATCAATTTTTTCTTCTGTATTAATATCTCCCGTAATTTCTAACAGTGTATTAGTGCCTTTATGGTTTACCCTTTGTATACTTATTCAATAAAAAGATTTAAAAAGAAAGAAAGGGATCCTCACCATGCAGGCCATGCACTTTTCTCACTATTGCCATCAGATAGAAGGTAGAAGCTCCTCAGAACTTGCAGCACCAGGTTTAGTTACTGTTCTACGAATTGCTAAGTATGCACACAGGAAAAAGAATCTGAGGGTTGTACCTGGTGACATGTATGTACTGTGATAATAAATTTTACTTTAAACTTTGATCTAATACCTTTCAGTTTTATAAAAAACTTGATGTTGTGTCTTGCACATTAAAACAGAATTACCCTATAGCCCTTAACCCTTGTCTGTAGCCCTTAACCCTTGTCTCCAATTTAACGTCTAAACGTAGTCTTTCCGGAGGAGAAATTACTGGATCGCATGAGGAAGTTACATGGAGAAATGGTGCTTAACACCACCCCAAACTACCCAGCTCTAAATTTGAGATTACAATCCCATGTTGTGGGCCCTAATGCAATTAGTTTTTCTCTTAACATCAATTAAACCTGGTCTTCATCATCCACAATCACAATCTATGGAGCTCAGCCTCATCATTTGTCCTTTATTCCTGGTGTCATTCAGCTAAAAGCTGGTATTTATCAGTCATGATGTACACAGAATGTGTTGATTATACAGTATTTTGTTTCTTGGTCCAAGTTTGGTTTTGATAAACTGAATTGAAAATGCTTCTTAGAAGTGTAACATGGAAATATCATCTAAAATTGACAGTCAGGTCTGTCCTTGTGAACCTGAGCAAATGGACACTGAAAAATTACAGATGCTGGAAATCTGAAATCAAAGCACAGAGCGCCCAGCAGGCATGCAGCATATACAGAGAGAAACACAGAGTGAATCTGAGTACACTTTATATTAAAAACTGCTCAGATGACTGCATGCACCGTACCTACTTTTGATTAGTGGAATCATGTGCCCTTTGCACGGCATCTTGGGGCTATGCATCCTCCACCTGTTTCGGCTGTGATGTTATGTAGAGTCACAAACCTGAAATTGCCTGTGCATCAGCCCTCACCTCCAGATCCAGAGCTGCCTGGCTTTAGACCCCTCTTGTGATCAAAGACTCTTATTTTTAACCTCCTTTACTTCCAACTTTTCAAAATTTTTGCATGCCACAGTCCTGAGGGCGCATCAGATTGCATAGAGGGAGAGAGAGTGTAAAAGAAAACAAGTGGGGCAGTCGCTTGCTGGAAAAATAAGCTGAAAAATGGCAGATGGAATTTAATGTAGACAAGTGTGAGGTGTGGCACTTTGGGAGGACCTACAGGGTAGGTCTTAAACGGTGAGTGGTAGGATACTGCAGAGTGAGGTAGAATTGAGGAAACAAACAACAAACAACAGGAACTAACGAAGGGTCTCGGCCTGAAACGTCGACTGTACCTCTTCCTAGAGATGCTGCCTGGCCTGCTGCATTCACCAGTAACTTTGATGTGTGTTGCTAGAATTGAGGAATCTGGGAATATAGATCCCTAGTTCATTGAGAGTGGCATTACAGATTGACAGGGTCGTAAAGAAAGCTCTTGGCACAGTGGCCTTCATAAATCAAACTATTAAGTACAGGAGAAGGGATGTTATGTTCAAGTTGTATAAGACTGGTGAGACCTGATTTGGAGTATTGAGTGCAGTTTCGGTCACTTACCCATGGAAAAGATGTAAATAAAATTGAAAGAGTGCAGAGAAAATTTTACAAGGATGTTGCTGGGACTTGAGGACCTGAGTTGTAGGGAAGGTTTGGACTTAATTCCCTAGAACATAGAAGATTGAGGGGAGATTTGATGAAGATATGCAAAATTGAGGGGTATAGATAGGGTAAGTGCAAGCAGGCTTTTTCCACTGAGGTTGGGTGAGACTAGAGGTCATGGGTTAAGGGTGAAAGGTGAAATATTTAAAGGGAACTTATTCACTCAGAGGGTGGTGAGTGTGGCTTGAGCTGCCAGCGCAAGTAGTGGATACGAACTTGATTTCAACATTTTTTTAAAAATTTTGATTGGTACATGAATGAGAGGAGTATGGAGGGCTATGGGCTGGGTGTAGGTTGATTGGACTAGGTAGATTAATGGTTCAAAACAGACTAGATGGACTAAAGGATCTGTTCTGTGCTGTAGTGTTCTGTGACTTTATGAAAATCATAGTTGCCGAGGTTTACCAAGCTTTATGGGTCATTTGCTCGCTGTGATCGTTTATCGTACAGTATTTGATTCCAACTTTGACTCTGCAGGAATGAGTTGTCACATAAAGGAAAGATCAGAATTGTAGATTTGACTCTTGAGTGTAGTGAATGTACATCATGATGAGCTTGGATCATATCAGAGTGTGTCACTTAAGGAGAATGAGGATGAGGAGAGAGATTCCTGGCATTTCTGGATTTCCTTCCAAACTTTTTAATGTCCATAGCAGACTCCATCCATTTTCCAAGTGGGTTCATCGCACTGAAAATGATTTTATTGGAGTAGAAGGCACAGAAGTGATTGGAATTGAACGATGTAGTTACAGGAACTTCTGATAAGTGTTGTATTCACTGACTGATCTGGAAAATAAAAGCTGCTGATGTGAGAAATCAGAAATGTTGGAGGTACCTTGCTGCTCGGGCAACACCCAGGGAAGAAAAACTGAGTTGATATGGCTTACTTTTCTATATTTGGATGTGCTGTCTTGTATACTTGTGTTTTGTTTCAGATTTCTCGCATTGGTAGTTCTTCTTTGGCCTATTGATCCATTGTGTAGATTATTAATAAAGTATGAAAATTTAGTCTGAAAAATTGGAGTGCTGAATGAAATCTATGAAGTTCATTTTGTTTTCTGTTGAATATCCCTAGAATTTGCTGAAACATCCAGAATTAAGCAATAGCCAACTTCTCGCAGATTTTCTCTCTCCTGATGGTTGCGAATCACAGTTTCTGGAGAAAATCCTGCCGGATGTAAACCTGGGTAAGATGTTGAGCATTTCAGCAGGTGTGAAGGTCATAGGCCAGTATGTGAACAACAGTGATGTCTGAAGCTTGAGCAGTGGTAAGCGTAGCAAACTGGAATATGGCCAGAAGATGTGGGATTTCATTTATTCTCATTTTAGGGGTTGCAGGAGTCATGACCGCACAAGGAATCTTTGGACAGCCCTTGCCATTCTCATATTCTTCAGAAAGTACCTAATTTTAATTACAAATGAGATTGTGATGAAGTGGGAATGAGTCCTGAACAGAGCGTCTGTTATTCGTGAAGTGAAAAGTACCCATGAAATGTAATATTGTCTCTGTTTCTAGGGAAAATTATCAAGTCTGTCCCTGGAAAACTGATAAAGGAAGTAAGTTACAAACATCTTTCATAGACTTCTTGCACAAATATCTTCATCAGCCGAGGTTGATCAAACAACTGTTCCCAGGCCTTCCCCTATGATGGGCTGCTTGTGAAAATCTGAAAGGAATTTTCCCCATTGACCCAGGAGTTATTTTTTCCATCTCATAATTCACCCCGTTTCACCCGCTGAATCTGATTGGAGCACACATTTGATTACAGCATTGTGTGTGGCCTGGAGCAACAGATTACTTTATCATACTTCCTTCAAAGGAACCAGCCAAGCCAGCTAAAAAGTAAATGAACCCCCCACCCCCACCCCAAAACTAATCCCTCCTACCTGCACAATGTCCAAATCCCTCCGTCTTCCTCATTATCTAAACATCTCTTAAAAACCTCCGATGCATTTGCCTCTACACCCATACCAGGCAGCACATTCCCTTTGAACCTACCCGCAGTCACCTTCAATGCACACGTTCTGGTAATAGACATCTCTTCCCTGAGAAAAAGATGCTCCCTGTCTACTCTATCTTACAGATGGCCCTGGAACTTAACCCCAAACTCGGAATGTCCCGAGCTGCAATAGCGTTGTGCCTGGCGCCCAAGTGAGCTGGGATTTCTGGAATCTGACTTTCGATAGAGTCTTAATTGAAATGTTGACCCTTGTCCATCTCTACGTTATTAATTATTTCGGAAATCTTTTGTTTTTGTCTCAACTGTGCTTTTATCTGGTCTGCTGCTCATTCATTGCTTTGCTGATTCTGTCCTCCAGCTTTCAAGGTTGTTACCGCTTGAATCAGTGAACTTGATACAGAGCCCTGTTGGCTCAGCTTATTTGTTGTGTTTTCTTTTTAAAGCTGATGTCTGCAGAAATGGTTGGGGAATCTGACCTGAATGGGTTTGCTGAGGCTGATTCAAACTGATGTAGAGAATCGCAGCTCGTCAACAGATTGCCAAATAAGATCATGCAATTAGTCATCAAATTTCAGTGACCAGCAAAGTGTTTCAGTTACTGTCGATACAAAGGCGTGTCAGGAAGATTTGGTCTAAGTACTGCATTTGCAGTTGGGTTTAACAGCGGATGTTGTATCACATCTTTAATAGGTAGTAAATGTGGTAAATGTCATCTCAAGGCCCTTCATAAAATTCCCATTATGTTACAAATTCATATTGAACCACATGATAAGAGAAAATAAGAACAAGAGGGAATGTACAAAAGGATTTGGGTCATGAAGTCAGAGTAATCACATCTTCAGATGAGTAAGATGTCAGCACTAGGGGAGTGCAAGGCAACTAAAGGAGATGAAGGGTGGGGAATGTCATGGCCAAGGAGGGATTTGAAAACGAGATGAGAATTTTTAATCACCAGGTCATGGTTTCCCTGGTGACCAAAAAAAAAAGAGGGTATTGGCACAATTTGGAACAGACATTGTTTCAGGCCAATACCCTTCTTCAGGACTGAATGAAGTGTGGTGAAGTTAGTCAGGAGGAACTTAGGAATACAGTCTGGAGAGTGGGTAAATATTTTTATGAATCCATGGCCAGGTTATTGTAGCTGTTGGGTAGGTATAAGGAATTCCTCTTTGGGGCGTAGTTTATTTGCATTGGAGCCAGTGGCAGAGGTCAGGGTCAGGGCTATCTAAGATTTCTCCTCCGTATCCCAGAGGAATGGAATCAGTTTTATCAACAAGTGCAGCCATGCTGAGATGGTGGCTCCCAGTGTCTCTTGCTGGAGACAGGAACTTATCCTGCTGCCTTGGTGTGGGGCAGACAGTATCTGCTTGGAATCACATCATCACCATCTTCGTTCTGTGCCGTGTCGTATGACGTAGGCAATCGTGGTCTTACGACCATGATTGTGCTTGGTAAATGTTACTACAGAAGTGGTTTGCCATTGCTGCCTTTTGAGCAGGGTCTTTACAAGAAGGGTGACCTGGTCATTATCAATACTCTGCAGAGATTGTCTGCTTGGCATCAGAGGTCACATAACCGGGGCTTATGATATACACCAGCTGCTCATACGGCCATCCACCACCTGTTCCCATGGCTTCACATGACCCTGATCCGGTGGGGGGGAGTGGGGCTAAGTAGGAGTTATACCTTGCGCAAGGGTGACCTGCAGGCTAGTGGAGAGAAGGAGAGCCTTACTCCTCCTTGGAATCACAGAGGTATAAAAAAGTGGTTTTTACCCAGATTTGCAAGTGTTGGAATTTATTGAAGTCTTGCATTGACCTCATTAAATTCCAGTTTGTGTTTTACAGCCATACTGCAGTCCTCATTAACTGTCTCTCCACATTGTAATCACTGTATAACCTATGCATTGTTCACTTGTTGCTCTTGTATAGAAAGGTCAACACCTGGAATCATTTCTCACAGCATTCATCAACTCCTGTGAGGCTCCCAAGCCCAAACCAAGCAGGCCAGAGCTCACCATTCTCAGCCCAACCTCAGAGAACAATAAAAAGGTGAGTTAAGGGGCACTTATCTAATAGGAGTTTGTAGAGGCAATCAGCCCATGATACTCTGCAGTGCTTGCTTCTTTTCATAATAGTTCTCACAGGGGCACCTTGAAGTAATCTGGAATTGTAGGTTTATTTCTTTCCTATTCTCTTCATGAAAATGATAGGTTGGTGGGAAAGAGGGTGATTTTAATGTGTCTTAATCCCTGTATTTACACCAGAATTACAGTATTATTAACCTAATACAGCTGGGAAAACTGGTTTACTGATCTTGGAGGAGTATGTGATGTTTTGAAAGCTCATATTAAAACCGGCCAATTTTTAACGGATCAGTATTTAAAGAAAATATGTAAATTTTCTGGATATATTGTTGTGTTTGTACTACAAGGAAGTGTGTGCAAGTTTAGGATGTGCGTGCAGATGTCAAGCTACTCCATATTTTCAGAAATGAAAATGCTTCACGTTTGACTGAGACTGAGTATTGGCGTAGTGGGAGTGAGTTGCACACGCAGACACGCTCACAAACACGTGCTGTCACGTGCGCACACACAGGTGCAAGCTCTCACATGCACACACACAGACATGTTAGGTGGAGCAGAACTGGAGGATTGCCTGTCGCATATTGGAATGTCATAAGGAGGAGGATATTAAGTTCCTTATACCTGCTCTGGCAGTTGATGCATCATGGCTGATCTTTTACTTCGGTGCTTCTTTCCTACCCTAAACGCATATTCCTTGCTTCTCTGATTGTCAAAGTATCTTTAAGCTCCCGTCTTGAATATGTAAAGTAAATGAGCCTCCATGTTCCAGAGATTCATAGTCCTGAGTGGCCAGTGTTGATGTGTCTATGGTTCGAGACATCCCAGTCAGGGAAAATATCATCCCTGTCAGTCTCATAAATACCTTGTATGTGTCAAAGAGGTCACTTCGTGTTTTCCTAAACTCATCAACCCTATGGGCCCATTCTTAAAGATTCCAAGTACATTTATTATCAATGTATGTATGCAGTATACAACCCTGAGATTCGTCTTCGGCTATGAAACAAAGAAACACCATGGAACTCGTTCAAAGAAAACACTCAATGCTCAAAAAAAGAACAAATTACACAAACGGCAAAAGACGAATGAATAGCACACAAAATATTAAACATCAAACTGCAGAGTCCTTGAAACGGTCTAGGAATGTTCAGTGTAGCTCAGTTCAATTTAGCGCTGTGTCATTTGTTGACTGAAGTGCCCTGATCAAAATCGCGAAAAATAGCAGCAAAAAAGGAGTAACCAGGAGCACATATAACATGAACTGCAAAAGTCCTCTAAGAACAAGTCCAATCCATAAACCTTGCCCAAGACTCCTGCACCTTCTTCCAGCAGCAGCAAGTGAGAGGGACGGGGAGAGAGACACCAATCAAATGAAGGCAGATGACACTGAACATCTGCTCACCTTTCACTCTCATCCTCGTTATTTCCATCTTGCTTGATGCTTTAATCAGTAAGATCTGTGAGTAATGGAGCTGATCATGGGTTCACACTCCAACAGTAGGTGACATAGTTCATTCTCAACCACACAGAATTCCCTTGGAGACAGCAGAAGCTGCAGATCACTCAGTCGGCCCAAAAACACATTATCAAGATGTAACATACATCAAAGTTGCTGGTGAACGCAGCAGGCCAGGCAGCATCTATAGGAAGAGGCGCAGTCGACGTTTCAGGCCGAGACCCTTCGTCAGGTCCAGTCCTGACGAAGGGTCTCGGCCTGAAACGTCGACTGCGCCTCTTCCTATAGATGCTGCCTGGCCTGCTGCGTTCACCAGCAACTTTGATGTATGTTGCTTGAATTTCCAGCATCTGCAGAATTCCTGTTGTTTGCGTTATCAAGATGTAAATGGCAGGCTCCAATCGCACACAGATTAGTGGTAGAAGTATATTTAAAAGAAGGAGGAAAAGAAGTTGTTTGTGAACTGTCTGCAGAATATTGCCAATAGCCATTGCTGCCACCTTGCCGCATTCTCTCCTTGAGGGATAAGTTCTTCATCTCAGCAATCCATCTGGTGAACCTTTACTGCACTCTTTCTGTCACAGGTAGGAGGAACAGACAAACTCTTCTGGATACAGTCTCACCTGGGCTCCATATAACAGTCTCATGCCTTTCCACGTAATTTCAAATCATCTTGCAACGAAGAGCAAAAGACCATTTGCCTCCATTTACTTTCTGTCCTTGCACACATTGACTGGTGTACAAGGACACACAAGTCCCTTTGATCAGTGCAGCTTTTTGGTCTCTTACTGTATATAGAAAAACATGTTTTTTTTAATTTTATTTCCTACCAAGTGGTGAGGTTTCACACTTCTTCTCCACGTCGGTTCTGCCTTCAGTCAGACACCTGGCCTTCCCCTAGCCACCCGAGGCATCTCTGCCCTACTGCCACCCAGCTTGGAGGGGAACATTTCTTTTAAATCAGTGATATAGATTCTTAGCAGCTGGGACTCTGACATCAATCTGTGTTACCGTACCAGTTTGAATGTCCTAATTTCTCAAAGTAAATTGTTCATGCCTACTCGTCCTCTTTCCATGCACGAGTATCATTCCCAATTAAAACTACCTTATACCTTAATCAAAGGGACTCTGAAAGTCCATATGCACTACATCCACTCATTTACCTACAACTTCAAAAACCTGTACCTGCTTTGTTAAATATGATTTCATTTTCATGATTCAGTGCTGAGCTCAGTCGAATCCTATTATTTGTTATTATACTGAGCCCTCTTCTGTACTCCCTTTTCACCTATGATTGCGTTCCTGTACATGGCTCGAACTCCATAATCAAGTTCACAGACGACACCACGGTGGTTGGCCTGATCAGAGGGGATGACGAGATGGCCTACAGGGACGAGGTCTAGCACCTGGCCGCATGGTGTGCCGACAACAACCTGGCCCTTAACACCCAGAAGACCAAGGAGATCATTGTGGACTTCAGGCATGCTAGGAGCCACACTCATGTCCCCATCTACATCAGCGGAGCTATAGTGGTGTGTGTATCAAGCTTCAAATTCCTTGGTATCCACATTTCCGAGGATCTCACCTGGTCCCTGAACTCCTCCATCCTGATCAAAAAGGCACAATAGCACCTTTATTTCCTGCGGAGCATCAAGAAAGCTCACCTCTGCCCCAGGATACTGACGGACTTTTACCGCTGTACCATTGAGAGCATACTCACCAACTGCACCTCAGTGTGGTATGGCAATTGTCCCGTATCGGACCACAAAGCACTCCAGCATGTGGTGAAAACTGCCCAGCGGATTATCGGCACCCAATTGCCCACCATTGAGAACATCTACCATAAACGCTGCCTGGGCAGGGCGAAAAGCATTATCAAGGATGCATCTCACCCTAACCATGGACTTTTTACTCTCCTCTCATCCGGTAGGCGCTACAGGAGCCTCTGCTCCTGCACCAGCAGGCACAGGAAGAGCTTCTTCCCTGAGACTGTGACCCTGCTGAACCTCACATCACAGCGCTGAGCAGTATTGCACCCATATTGTACTGTCTCAGTACTTTTATATTTGTGTGCTGTAGCACTTACTTTTTATTCGCAGTTATTTTGTAAATAACACTATTCTTTGCATTTCTGGTCAGATGCTAACTGCATTTCATTGGCTTTGTATCTGTATTCGGCATAATGACGATAAAGTTGAATCTAATCTTTCTAAGTGCAGTATTAGCACTTCCCTAATAATAGGTTCCAGCAATTTCCCAACTACTGATGTCAAGCTAACTGATCTACACTTCTTGGTTGTTTGTTTTCTCTTTTAGGAAGTAGTAGACCTAACCTACTGTATAATGATCTACACACAGCAACCAAGCCGCTCTATTTTATTCATTCTATGCTATGGCATTTTTGACAACGATAATCCATGCATAGTTAACCTTGCTGTGTAGATCATTGGCGGCTGGGATTTTACTGGCTTTCTCTCCTATTGATTTCTCTATTACTAGCTCGTACTGATTTCTGGGGTGCTAGTTCTCTCTTTGGTATCTCTTAGTGCCTCAGAATCAAGCCCCTTGCCACAGAGTCCACATCGACTACCAGGCACCCATTCATACTAATAATACACAATTCCGTTTTTAACTTGTTGCTTTATTTATATTTTAGAAACATAGAAAACCTACAGCACAATACAGGCCCTTTGGCCCACAAAGCTGTGCCAAACATGTCCTTACCTAAGAACTACCTAGGCTTACCCATAGCCCTCTATTTTTCTAAGCTCCATGTATCCATCCAGGAGTCTCTTAAAAGACCCTATTGTATCCGCCTCCACCGCTGCCGCCGGCAGCCCATTCCACACACTCACCACTCTCTGCGTAAAAAGACTTTCCCCTGACATCTCCTCTGTACCTGCTTTTATCCATGATACAGTAAATTTCTCTGCATTTACCATTATGGACCATTATAAATCTTCCTGACCCATTCTGTGAGGGACCCACTTTAATTTCTGTTCATCTTTTCTTTTTTTAACATAGCCATTATGTCTGCTTTAGTCTTCTTGCTCAATTATTGTCATATTCTGCATTCCCTTTCATTTTGAATGTCTTGGTCATCCATTGCTGAGTTCTGAAATGTTCCTAATCCTCAGCCTACCCACAATTTTTGACAATATTACTAGCAGTTAGTTTTAATCTTTAATCAAATCCTATCTTTAGTTTCTCTTGTCTGGTGTTTTTTCCTGTTAGTTTTTTGTGCTTTAAATGCAGACACATTACACTAATCCATTGTTGTCATACCTTTTAGTATAGCTCCCAATAAACTGCTGAATTGTTTAGATTTAAGATCTCAGTTTTCAGTCTTTTTCACTCTTAAGTTAACATTAATCATTTAGTTATTACTCTTCCCTCAAGCTGTTTTGACTACAAAAATATTAATTATTTAGCCCTTTCTTTTTGCACAATACTCATTCTAAAATAGCTTGTTACCTGGTAGTTCATCAGCATATTGACCTAGGAAATGCCTCATATGCACTCCATGAAATTGTCCTCCACAATATTGCCATTGAGTTGATTTGCCCGGTCTGTACGGAGATTAAAAGCCCTGTGATTTTGATTATCTCTGTTACAATTTCCTGATTTATGCTCTGCCTAAGGTCACCCTGCGGTTCGGCATTTTTCAACGACTCCCATCAATGCTTTCTGCTGTTTGCTGCTTTATTTTCCGAGCTGGGATTATTTCTGTCTACCATTGACATATTGGGGTTTTCAGGTGTGGCTAGAGGGACATATTGGACAGTTGGTGATCGGGAACTGGCATGAAGAAAGTATGAGAGACAATGACCGGGGACTCTGGCAGTCCCAGTGATATCAGATGGGAACCTTTGGTCAGAATGGTGGCTGAATATTGGCAGTAGGAGGAAGGGTCAATGCCAACGTGGAAGGCTAAGAGCTCCAGTGAATAGATGGCTAATCCATTGTGGCCCAAGCTCCCGGCAGTGCTCTTAATAGAACATGGAATGTGTAATGATGAAATGTGTCGTGGTCACTCATGTCTGCAAGTGTCCATTGAATGGTGCAAGATGACTTTTATCGCATCTCACTTCAAAACTAATTCTGCTTTTGTTTTTGCTTCATGATGCTGTTTGAGCATCATGGGGCAGTGGGTTGGCGATTCGTTGTAGTGCAGTTTTCAATAACCAGGTTTCAAATGTTCTGTTTTATTTGCTGCCTTATTGAGGGAATCATAAGAAGTACTGTCTATCCGGCTTCACCTATCACCTTCCAGCTAGCCTCCTGTCCCTCCCCTCACAGTTTTGTTCTGACACCTTCCTCCTTTCTTCTCAGCCCTGAAGAAGGGTCTTGGCCCGAAACATCAACTGCTTATTAACTTCAATCGATGCTGCCTGACCTGCTGAGTTCCTTCAGCATTTTGTCTGTGTTAGTCTGGATTTCTAGTATCTGCAGACTTTCTCAGGTTTATGATTTACTGTATATCTGTGACCTGTTTCCATTGTATTTAGGACCAAGCGTTTGTAAAGTAAATGGCACCACGTGTGTCAATTAATACAAAGCACCATGCTGTGGAAGGAAACGTCAACTGGTATTTTTAATGGATTCCTATCTTTCAGCTTTTTACTGACTTGTATAAAAATAACGCTAATCGCTCTGAAAGCATAGAGAAGAAGTACAATCAGAACTACTTCATGGAAATGACAACATTGGATGGCATTTATGATTACATGATGTATGTGGGTAAGTGAGCTAAATAGTTCAAGTCAGCAAGTCTATTTGTGTAACGCCTGAGCCCTTTGTAATTCTGATCCTTTAATATGATCATGGAGATTTTGTAAACTTAGTCCTGAAAAGTTGTTTGTGACATCCAGAACCTCTCAAAGCTTTCCATTATAAAAATATGCTTCCTACTCTCATGGGAATAGTTTTAATTCTGAAAGTGTGTCTACTCTTTCTGGATTAACCTATCAAAGGGAATAATTACTCTGGATTTACCTCTCTCCCCAAAGTCACTTTGTTATTTTTGACCCATTCACCCTTGAGTGTTATTGGAGAAAAGCAGATCATAAAAAAAACATGCAAACTAGTGCAATAAAGAAAGTTCTCAAGTATATTCTTTTTTTTAAAAAATGGTGTATAAGCGCAATATTAAAATAAACTTTGTCCACAAGTCTGCCATAAAAACGTTGTAGATAAGGATTGGTGTTCATTTGTAAAGGCAGGGACTGATTAGGGGGAGTCAGAATGGCTTTGTGAGGTGCTTAGCCTGTTTCACTAACTTGAGGTCCTTGAAGAGACAACTAAGGAGATTAATGAAGGTAGAGCAGTAGATGTTGTCTGTATGGACATTTGACAAGGCCCTGCATTGTCAGTTGATCCAAAAGTTTAATTCCAATGTGAGCTGGTTTATTGGCGATAGGATGCAGAGGATGGTGGTGGCAAGATTCTGTTAGGCATCCTGCCCTCTCTCGGGAAGAGTCAGTGTCCCACACCAGCCTCAGAACCCACAAACCTAAATTGGAAGTTAATCATACTTGGTCTTGAGGGATTCCCTGGAAGAAGCAGCAGTAACCACGACATAATGTTTATAATATCATACATGTTTTGGTTGGAGTGACATTGGGAGGGTCTTGTGTTCAGTTTTGTATTTGGAAGTCTTCATTCAGACTGTATGTGGAGTCCACTATAGATGTCCTCTGATTTGTACCAATGGTTGCTGATCTCCCCATTGGGAAATGTGAGTGAGGGAACACTAGCTATGTGTCCAACAGATTATCTGATCCCCCTGAATACCACTGCTTTCTCTAGAGGGGGGCAACCCAAGTGAAGGATCCAAGCATGCTACAGATGACAACTAAGTTTAATATGCTAACAGTTGGATTTTGTTTTGATTTGCAGCCCGTGTTGTTTTTCACATCCCAGACTGGCTGCATCATTTCCTAATGGGTGGACGCATTCTGTTGAAGAACACACTGGAGGCATATGCAAACAATTACCTTCAGCGAAAGCTGGACCGGTTGCTCCAGGAGCATCGAGTGGTCTCCCTTATAACTCTGCTGCGAGGTGAGTAGCAGAACTTAATGAGGGCAGAGGCCACATCAGAGATTCCCATTGCTGACTGCCTTCAGCACTCTGACTGGGCCTCTTTCAACCCATCATCTGCTTTGGCATTGATACATGAAAGGGAAGCAGGAAATGAAGAGACCACAAATGCACCTAGAGAGACGTGGATAAGAAGAGGAGGAGGGGAGATGCTGCTTATTAGAAAGGGAGAATAAGGGATTTGAATTGAATTTAGCAAAATTTAAATCATACATCTGTCCCACAACGTCAGGGGGTAAAAGTCTTTGTGTTATGGCTCTGTTGCAATTTTCAGACATGTGAATTTATAAGTCTAATAGCTTGTAGAAAGAAGTTGTCCCATAGCCTGTTGGTCCTGGCTTTAATGCTGCGGTACCGTTTACCAGACGGAAGCAGCTGAAACAGTTTATGGTTGGGGTGACTGGTGTCCCCGATGATCTTCCAGGCCTTCTTTCTGCACCTGCTGCTGTAAATGTCCTCAATGGAGAGAAGTTCACATCTACAGATGCAATGGGCTGTCCATACCACTCTCTGCAGTGCTCAGCGATTTAAGATTGGTGCAGTTCCTGTACCAGGCAGTGATATAACCAGTCAGTATTCTCTCAATAGTGCCCCTGTAGAAGGTCTTGATGATTTGGAGGCTCAGGCCAAACTCCTTCAGTCGCCTAAGGTGGAAGAGACGCTGTTGTGGCTTTTTTTGCCACATAGCTGGTGTGTACAGTCCAGGAGAGATCTTAGGTAATGTGTATATTGACAGACTTGAAACTACTCATCCTTTCAACTGCAGTCCCGTTGATGTTGATCGGGGGGAGCTTGTCTCCGTTCCTCCTGTAATCCACGATCAGCTCTTTTGTTGGACATTGAGGGAGAGGTTGTTATCTTGGCACCATTGCGTCACTAAGATCACTAGTGGGGGAGGTAGCTTGTTCCTTGTGCCCTGTGTGTCCACAAGTTCCTCTGGATTACTCCGCTTCAGCCCTCTTGCACTCCCTCCAAGAGCGTGACCCCCCCCTTCCAGCACACCCAAAGTGCTTAGTAATAACGTATTTGTCTGTGGGTTCAAGACCATTAGATTTGGCTTGCAGTCCTCGGGGATGCTGCACAGTTGAGGGTGACGTAATGATCCCATGCATTGCTCATCAAAGAACAGAGGGCATCTGCCCACCTTTTTGATGCTCCATTTCTCTTTGGATCAGTATGAACAGAATGTATTTTTGATATCTGGCATTTTTGTCTGTTTGCTCTTTGTGAAAATTTGCTGAGTGCCCATTGCTGAATTTCCCATGTTAAAACGGTCAGGTAGTTGAGGCAGTCAATGGTTTTATGTAACTCAGTGTTTTTTGTTCTTTCTGCTGCCAGCACTTTGCTCATAATCCATTCAGAATTTGCCTTCAGCTCTTTTCTTTCAGTTGCTCACAGACTGACTTCATACACACTTGAGTTTTTAATAATAGTAACCATAATAACTTATTCATAGAGCACTTCTCATATAGACGATGTAGTTCAAAGTGCTTTATAATGAGATAAAGTACAAACCTGAAAATAAAAGACAGAAAGGTGTTAGTTAAAAGCAAGTTAAGTAGGTTTCAACTGGGTTTTGAGAAGTGTCAACAGAGTCAGCATCCCTTATAGGTTTAGGTATTGAATTCCATGGTTTAGAACATAGTTCAAAAAAAGCTGACCTGCCAAATATCTTTTGAGAAAATTGCTTTAAATTAAGAGACCCCAAGAGCATGAGCAGGATTATAAAATGAAAGTGATTCTGTGATGTATAGTACTCCGGTCCCAGGCAATTGAAAATTTAAAAACAAAGAATTAAGAGAAGTTTAAAATCAATTCATAAAGCTACAGGAAGCTAATGCAGAGTAGCTAGGATGGGAGTTATATGCTCCCTCACCTTTGTTTTAGTTAAACGTCTCGCAGTGGCGTTCTGAATGAGCTGAGGTTTGTCAATAGATTGCTTCATAAAGCCAGTAAAAAGTGCATTGCAGTAATCCAGTCTACTCGATATAAAGGCGTAAAATAGTTTTTCAGCTTCATTACATGATCAAAACGGATGTACCTTCGCAATATTTCTTATGCATAGGAATTCTGTACTGGTCATTTTCTTTATGTGACAGTTAAAAGTATTGAGTATGTTGATGAAGTAGTATAAACCACAGAAAAAAAGCAAGAGCATTAAACTGATTTTAAAATATGACTTGGTTTTAAATGCCGAGCAATTTTTTTCTTATTGATCTGACTTTTACCTTTAAAAATGTGTGGCCACAGCATTTGTTCCTCCACAACAGTTAATGTTTCTATTTATTGTATGTTCTCTTGCCTTGTTTTACTTCCTTAAATGCACTTCCTTGCATTAAGACACAGGAGCAGAAATAGGCCATCCAGCTCATCGAGTGCGCTGTGCCTTTCGGTCATGACTGATTTATTATTCCCTCTCACCTCCTTGTTCAGAGAACCTTTGATACCCTTTCTGAGCAGGAACCTGTAATTTCTGCTTTAAGTATACCCAATGACTTGGCTTCCACAGCTGTCTGTGGCACTGAGTTTCACAGATTCACCACCTTCTGTTTTAAAAGGACTTCCTTTTGTTCTGAGGCTGTGCTGTCTAGTCCTAAACTCTCCCACTGTAGGAAATATCCACTCAATCCAAACATTTCAGTATTGAGTGGGTGTCAATGAGATCCTCCCTCAACCTTCTAAACTCTAACGAGTACGGGCTCAGAGTTAACCCTTTCATCCTCAGGACCTTCGCTAACGCCAGCACATCCTTCCTTTGATATAGGGCCCAAAGCTGCTCCAAATGTGGTTTGAACAATGCCTTATAAAGCCTCAGCATTATATCCTCACTTCTATATTCTAGTCTCTCAAAATGAATGTCAGCCTTGCAAGTGCCTTCCTTACCACCGACTCAACCTGCAAGTTAACCTTTAGGGAATCCTAAGACTCCTCTGCATCTTTGATTTCTGAATTCTCTCCCCATTTAGAAAATAGTTTAAACCTTTACTCCTTTTACCACAGTGCATGACCATACACTTCCCAATGCTGTATGCCATCTGCTACTACTTTGCCCATTCTCCTAACCTATCCAAATCCTTCTGCAGACTCCCTGCTTTCTCAACACTACCTCCCCTTCCATCTGACTTTGTATCGTCCGCAAACTGACCACAAATCCATTGATTCTATCATCCAGATCATTAATATATGACATGGAAGACAGCAAATACAACACTGACCCTTCCAGAACACCATCCTCTACTGTAAAGATGAAGCCACACTCAGGTTGGAGGAACAACACCTTATATTCCGTATGGATAGCCTCCAACCTGATGGCATGAACATTGACTTCTCTAATTTCCGCTAATGCCCCACCTCCCCCTCGTACCCCATCCATTATTTATTTATCTACACACATTCTTTCTCTCTCTCTCTCTCTCCTTTTTCTCCCTCTGACTATACCCCTTGCCCATCCTCTGGGTTTTTCCCCCCTCTCCCTTTTCCTTCTCCCTGGGCCTCCTGTCCCATGATCCTCTCATATCCCTTTTGCCAATCACCTGTCCAGCTCTTGGCTCCATCCCTCCCCCTCCTGTCTTCTCCTATCATTTTGATTCTCCCCCTCCCCCTCCCATTTTCAAATCTCTTACTAGCTCTTCCTTCAGTTAGTCCTGACGAAGGGTCTTGGCCTGAAACGTCGACTGTACCTCTTCCTAGAGATGCTGCTTGGCCTGCTGCGTTCACCAGCAACTTTGATTTGTGTTGCTTGAATTTCCAGATCTGCAGAATTCCTTGTGTTTGCACCATTAGTCACTGGCAGCCAATGAGGAAAGGCCCCTTTTACTCCAATTCTTTGCTTTCTACCAGTCAGCCAATTGTATATTCGTGTAATCTTTCTTGTAATACCATGGGCTCTTACCTTGTTTAGCAGCCTCATGTGCAGCACCCTGTCAAAGGCCTTCTGAAAATCCAAGTAAACAAAAGCCACATACCCTCCTTTCTCCATCCTGCTAGTTATTTCCTCAAAAAATTCCAACAGATTTATCAGGCAAGATTTCCTCTTAAGAAAACCATGCTGAGTTCAGCAGATTGTTTGCTTCCAAGTACCTCGAAACTTCATCCTTAACAATGGACTCTAAAATTTTACCGATCTCAGAAGTCAGGGTGATCAGCCTATAATTTCTTGTCTTTTGCCTCCCTCTCTTAAAGGGTGGGGTGATATTTGCAATTAGCCAGCCATCAGGACTGTTCCTAACTCTAATGCCTTTACAGTCTCTTCAGCTACCTTTTTCTGAACCCTAGGGTATAGTGTGTGAATCGAATGTACTTATTCACCAGAGAGCTTTGAGCTTCCTAAGTATCTTG
This sequence comes from Mobula hypostoma, assembly GCF_963921235.1. Lineage (NCBI taxonomy): Eukaryota > Metazoa > Chordata > Chondrichthyes > Myliobatiformes > Myliobatidae > Mobula > Mobula hypostoma. The sequence goes on from NC_086104.1 coordinate 107,199,192, forward strand.
GAATAAGTTTTATTTTACAGTTTTCTAGAAATGATTACACAGCATATGATCCTGCAGTCTAAAGTCTTCTCTTTGTCAACCATGCACCAATATGCTGCAAACATCTGCGAACATTTTTCTCTATTCTGTACTTAAATCACTCTACTGTATGTGCTTTTACTTTTATTTATCTATCCATCTATTCTGCACCCCCCCCCACTGGCCCTTCAAGCCACCCCACTCAGCAAACCCCCCTGTTTAATCCTAGCCTAATCACAGGACAATTTACAATGACCGATTAACTTACCAGCTGGTACGTCTTTGGACTGTGGGAGGAAACCCATGTGGTCAGGGGGAGAACGTACAGACTCCTGACAGGTAGCAGTGGGAATTGAAAAGCGTTGCGCTAACGCTGCGCTACTGCGCCACCCCACAGTGTGCTTGATTTTTTTTTAGCAAGGTTTCGATGCTCTTCAAGCAAGTACAGTCACATTAGCTAAGCATAAATTACTAAATCCATACTGACTTTCCCCGCCTTTCCAAATGACAGCTTGAATTACTTGAACTATTCTTAGAATGGATTACCGTAATGTTCTCACCATTGAAATTAAGCCAACTGCCCTGCGTTTGGTTTGCCCCACCCTCCTGTAAACAACAGTACAATGCGGTGGATTCTGAATTCTAGCATACTTCCAAATTTGCCACTTACAGAAATGATTGTCGAGCAGGTCAACATTAGTTTAATCTTTCAGGGGAGCACCACTTTGAGAAATAAGTCCTCAACCAAAAATAAATTTATTCCTAGATACTGATCATATTTCTATCCTTCGCTCATTAATTGTGGCAGTAACTGGTTGAGGATTCACCAGGAACCAGTTACATTCTACTTGGGAAAACTAAATAGTAAAAATGAAAACAGACCACTGGATACAGATTTCATTAAAGTCTTTCTCAGGTGGAAAGTCTAGTGATATAAAAATTTATCTATGTTAGTCGTGCTCAGGCCTCGTGGCTTCCCAGTCCTGCCTCACTATCAATACGATTGTGGCTCAGAGTTCAAAGTGCATTTATTATGGAAGTGGGTATACCATATGCAACCTTGAGATTTGTCTTCTTACAGGCAGCCACAAAACAAAGAAACACAGTACAATCCACAAAAAACCTCACACAACAAGCGCCCAATGTGGGATAAAAGAACAAATAATACACAGAACATGAAGTGGAGAATCCCTGAAAGCGAGTCTACAGCCATGGAGCCAGTTCAGGACACAGTTGAGTGAAGCCAGTCTAGGAGCCGAACAGCTGCAGAGCACAACTTCTCCCGAAACTGGCGGCAGTGTAGACCAAAGACTCCTGCACCTCTTGCCCAGTGTTAGCGCGAGTAGAGAGAGGGAGATGAGTCAACCCGAAGCAGAATGGGACGAGCTCAGGTGGGGGATCTTGACTAACATGGAAAAGTGAACTGAACATGGGTTTCTCCTCTGCCCTTGGCTTCAGTGCTTTCATCTTTTAATCTGGCTCGGTGCATAAATCAGTGAAACATCGGTTCATTTTTCACTTTTGGGCTCCGACGTTACAGTCCAGCCTTAAGTCCAACCCAGCAATAGCCGCTGCAGCGATTGCCGTACCTCCATTCTTGAGAGTTCAGTTCACTGAAACCTTCAGGAGACCACACAAATGACAGATGGTTCAAACGGTTCCAAAGCATGCCTCCCAAAAGGAAATTACAGCCTGCAGATCGCAGTGATCCCAGTCCAGAAGTACTCTATTTAGGAGAATAGTAGTTTTGTGAGCTGCATACAAAACATCACCGTATGTCATCACCACCGTCTTGGGCTGACCTGCTGATTCCTATAACCTTCTTACTTCCTTGGACTTCCACAGTCCTACCAAATCTCAGTCCTTAACATAGTCAATGAATGAATATTCATTGCCCTCTGAGGTTGAAAACTTTAAAACTGACAGCCGTACTTATAAAGGAATTCCTTCTTAGTCCCACATGACTCCTTGTCTTGATACTTTGACCAGTAGTACTGAACTCCAGTCTGAAGAAACAACCTGTTGACATTTGCCGCCTTGATCCTTCCTAGAATCAGCTTGTCTCTACAGAATCACATTTTCTCAGTGGCTGTTTCTCAGAAAACCAAGAGGTCACGTGATTTGATTGTGGATAGGTTGAAAGTCAAATGAAGTGGCGGGCATTGGGAACGTTGTAAATCAGTGTGATATGCCTCTGTTCCCCTGTGAATCTGGTATAACTCCATCTATATAAATAATATGCACAATTGACAGGAAAGAAAGGAAATTACATTATTAATTCTGAACAGCCAGAGGTTAGGATGAAAAACCTCTGGTAAAATTTTAGATTTTACCAACTAAAAATACTAAAGACGTAGACAAAAAGAGGGATAAGGTGAATTTAACCCTTCAGAAATGAATGTGGAAAGATGAATAGTAAATTGGTGGTGTTCTTAGGCTGCAAGATGACCTGCCTGCTTAGCTGGTAAATTGGGTAGAGCGGTGGCCAATGGATTTTATGCCTGGTGATGCACTTTGGAGATCTGAAGGACAGAGTAGATGGTGAAAACATCTCGCAACACAGCGGCATCTGGAAAAGCTCTTCAATTGCCAACGCATTGAAGGCTACAGGGCAACGTTATATTGAAATGAACTGCACTATACTAAACATTTTTGGACTCTTTCAAGGACTCTTGTGGTTTGATGTTTTATATTCTGTGTGTATTTTTTCAGCATTTTTTTCTGTCATTTGCATGATTTGTTCTTTTTTATACATGAGATGTTGGATAGAAACAGAAAAACTACAGCACAATACAGACCCTTTGGCCCACAATGCTGTACCAAACATGTACTTACTTCAGAAATTACCTAGGGTTACCCATAGCCCTCTATTTTTCTAAGCTCCAAAATACCTATCCAGGAGTCTCTTAAAAGACCCTATGGTATCCGCCTCTACCACCGTTGCCGACAGCCCATTCCAGGCACTCACTACCCTCTGCATAAAAAAAAACTTACCCCTGACATCTCCACTGTACAGGCTTCCCCTGCCATCCGAAGGTAGAGCGTTCTTATGAAACGGTTCGTAAGCCGGAATGTCGTAAAGTGAAGAAGCAATTACCATTTATTTATATGGGAAAAATTTGTGAGCGTTCGCAGACCCAAAAATAACCTACCAAATCATGCCAAATAACACATAAAACCTAAAATAACAGTAACATATAGTAAAAGCAGGAATATGATAAATACACAGCCTATATAAAGTAGAAATACTTCTCTACAATCATTGCCTGCACTGTTCTCCGTAGCGAAAATCTCACGCAAGCACTCTTGGCAAAAGCACTCTCCAGTAACCTTTAAGCTATGAAGCTGCCAAATCATACCAAATAATGCATAAAAATACACAAAGTAGAAATGATGTATGTACAGTGTAGTATCACTAACCGGAATTGGGAAGACAGCGCCGAGCACACTGATGATGGTGTGTTAGGCTGAGTCGTCGGAGGTTGGGGTGGTGCAGTGGTCCCCAACCTCCAGGCCGCCAACTGATACCGATCCGCGAAGAATGCAGGGGTACAGCGGTAGCCGGGACGCACCCAGCACATCTTTAAGAAAAAAGCTGAAATAAACAAGCTAATTAATTAGGTGCCGCCCAGCACGTAGATGTTGGCCCAGATCAGAGGCGACGCAATCGGCAATCGCCTCTGATCTGGGCCGACAAATACGTGCCGGGCGGCACCTAATTAATTTGCTTGTTTGTTTTGGCTTTTTTCTTAAAGATGTGTTGGGTGTGTCCTGGCTACCGCTGCATTCTTTGTGGCAATGTATCGGTCCGTGGCTCGGTGGTTGGGGTATGGCACACTGAGGTGTCGTCTGTTTCCATCAGGGCAGGCAGGTCACCTTCTTCTATGTCTGCCTGCCTCGACGTCGAAGGTCGAGGTTTGTCGTCTGCTGTGGCTGATGTGGAAGGCTTGAAAAACGACAGTATGCTTGACTGCTGGCCTCGCGCATTTTTCTATCATACAGTTCTTTGTAAGCACTCAAACCATCTTGCAAATATGCCCTAAACTGATGTACCCTTTCAAAATTAAAGTTGTATTTTTCTGCAGTAATTGCAGCGAAAATCTCATGCAGTTGCTTCATGTTCAGTTCCTGGACGACTTCACTTTCGGTCCGTTCGCTACTGCATTCAGTTTCGATTGTTCTCCTTTCCTCTTCCAATTGCATCAGCTCTTCATCTATAAGTTCTTGGTCATGGGATGCCAAAACCTCTTCAACATCATCTTCGTCAACTTCCACAAGCCAAACTCACTTTGTCCTTACTTCGTTCACCATGATTGAAACGCCTAATTATGTCTAGTTTTACACTAAGTGTAACACCCTTACAAGCTCTTTTAGGCTTTTCCGATACCTTAGAATTCATCTTGCTAACGGCTGCTCACAGGCACATATTTAAGCAATGCTGGCGAGAACGCAGTTCCGAATCCGGGGGAGGAAGGGCTGCTCGGGGCACGCGCTGCTTTTTTCGTAACAGTGAAAACACCTTCTGTTAGCGAAAACAGGTATCTAATGTAGGCCTTTCGTAACAATGAGGTTTCGTAAAGCGAACGTTCGAAAAGCGGGGGACACTTGTACCTACTTTCAAGCACCTTAAAACTGTGCCCTATCATGTTAGCCATTTCAGCCCTGGGTAAAAGCTTCTGATTATCCACACGATCAATACCTCTCATCATCTTGTACACCTCTATCAGGTCACCTCTCATCCTCTGTCACTCCAAGGAAAAAAGGCAGAGTTCACTCAACCTGTTCTCATAAGGCATGCTCCCCAATCCAGGCAACATCCTTGTAAATCTCCTCTGCACCCTTTCTACAGTTTCCACATCCTTCCTGTAATGAGGCGACCAGAACTGAGCACAGTACTCCAAGTGGGGTCTGACCAGGGTTCTTTATAGCTGTAACATTACCTCTTGACTTCTAAGCTCAATCCCACGATTGATGGAGGCCAATGCACCATATGCTTTTTTAACCACAGAGTCAACCTGCTCAGCAGCTTTGAGTGTCCTATGGACTCGGACCCCAAGATCCCTCTGATCCTCCACACTGCCAAAAGTCTTACCATTAATATTATAGTTTGCCATCATATTTGACCTACCAAAATGAACCACCTCACACTTATCTGGGTTGAACTTCCTCTGCCACTTCTCAGCCCAGTTTTGCATCCTATCAATGTCCAGCTGTAACCTCTATCTCCACACTATCTACAACACCCCCAACCTTTGTGTCATCAACAAATTTACTAACCCATTCCTCCACTTCCTCATCCAGATCATTTATAAACATCACAAAGAGAAGGGGTCCCAGAACATATCCCTGATTCACACCACATGTCACCGACCTCCATGCAGAATATCACCTGCCACAACCACTCTTTGCTTTCTGTGGGCAAGCCAATTCTGGATCCACAAAGCAAGGTCCCCTTGGATCCCATGCCTCCTTACTTTCTCAATAAGCCTTGCTTGGGGTACCTTATCAAATGCCTTGCTGAAATCCATCTACACTACATCTACTGCTCTACCTTCATCAATGTGTTTTGTCACATCCTCAAAAAATTCAGTCAGGCTCATAAGACACGACCTGCCTTTGACAAAGCCATGCTAACTATTCCTAATCATATTATGTCTCTCCAAATGTTCATAAGTCCTGCCTCTGAGGATCTTTTCCGTCAACTTACCGACCACTGAAGTAAGAGTCACTGGTCTATAATTTCCTGGGCTAGCTCTACTCCCTTTCTTGAATAAGGGAACAACATCTGCAGCTCTCCAATCCTCTGGAACCTCTCCCATCCCCACTGATGATGCAAAGATCATTGCCAGAGGCTCAGCAATCTCCTCCCTTGCCTCCTACAGTAGCCTGGGGTACATCTCGTCCGCTCCTGGTGACTTATCCAACTTGATGCTTTCCAAAAGCTCCAGCACATCCTTTTTCTTAATATCTACATGCTCAAGCTTTTCAATCCACTGTAAATCATCCCTACAGTCACCAAGATCCTTTTCCGTAGTGAATACTGAAGCAAATTACTCATTAAATACCTCTGCTGTCTCCTCTGGTTCCATACACACTTTTCCACTGTTACGCTTGATTGGTCCTATTCTCTTAAACGCTTATCCTCTTGCTCTTCACATACTTGTAGAATGCCTTGTGGTTTTCCTTAATCCTGCTTGCCAAGGCCTTCTCATGTCCCCTTCTGGCTGTCGTAATTTCATTCTTAAGTTCCTTCCTGCTAGCGTTATAATCTTCTAGATCTCTTTCATTACCTAGTTTTTTGAACCTTTTGTAAGCTTTTCTTCTTGACCAGATTTTCAACAGCCTTTCTGCACCATGGTTCCTGTGCCCTACCATCTTTTCCCTGTCTCATTGTGTAAGCTTAAATTCGCTGGACCAATAACCACACAGAAAACAATTTATCACTTTATCCTTGGCTTCAGTTTATTTTCTCAAGCTCAGCCGGCGAGAGGTGCGGAGCCGCAGAACAGAGGGACAGAGTTCCTCGCCCTCTGGGGGCGCATGTCGAACCTCTAACTTAGTTAGTACAGCATTGGCCTTTATACCATACAAGGAGTTGTTAATCGTTACAGAACATTTGCAAACAGAATGAGGTAGTCTTCTTTGTGGTTTGACAGTTATGCAGAAGTCAGCTATCTTAGTCAATCAGGCAGTCACGCAGGGCGGGTTATTACACAAATCAATCAGGCAGTCACGCAAGGTGGGTTATTACACGAATCAATCAGGCAGTCACGCAGGGCGGGTATAAATCAATCAGGCAGTCACGTGGGGCGGTATAAATCAGGGAGTCACGCAGGCCGGGTATAAATCAATCAGGCAGTCACGCGGGGCGGGTATAAATCAGGCAGTCACGCGGGGCGGGTATAAATCAGGCAGTCACGCGGGGCAGTATAAATCAGGCAGTCACGCGGGATGGGTGTGAATCAATCAGGCAGTCACGCGGGGCGGGTGTGAATCAATCAGGCAGCCACGCGGGGCGGGTATAAATCAGGCAGTCACGCGGGGCAGTATAAATCAGGCAGTCACGCGGGGCGGGTATAAATCAATCAGGCAGTCACGCGGGGCGGGTATAAATCAATCAGGCAGTCACGCGGGGCGGGTATAAATCAATCAGGCGGTCACGCGGGGTGGTATAAATCAATCAGGCAGTCACGCGGGGCGGGTGTGAATCAATCAGGCAGTCACGCGGGGCGGTATAAATCAGGCAGTCACGCGGGGCGGGTATAAATCAATCAGGCAGTCACGGGCGGTATAAATCAATCAGGCAGTCACACGGGGCGGGTATAAATCAATCAGGCAGTCACACGGGGCGGGTGTGAATCAGGCAGTCACGCGGGGCGGGTGTGAATCAATCAGGCAGTCACGCGGGGCGGGTGTGAATCAATCAGGCAGTCACGCAGGGTGGGTATAAATCAGGCAGTCACGCGGGGCGGTATAAATCAGGCAGTCACGCGGGGTGGGTATAAATCAATCAGGCAGTCACACGGGGCGGGTATAAATCAATCAGGCAGTCACGCGGGGCGGGTGTGAATCAATCAGGCAGTCATGCAGGGCGGGTATTACACAAATCAATCAGGCAGTCACGCGGGGCGGGTATAAATCAATCAGGCAGGCTGACAAAGCGCAAAGTTCTAAAAATCAGTCCCTACTTCCCCAACACCCTTAAAACTTTATCAGTTAGAACGTACTTATGTAGAATGCCACGCAAATATCCCTTGAATATTTGCCACATTTTTGCCGTACATTTACCTGAGAACATCTGTTCCCAATTTATGCTTCCAAGTTCCTGCCTCATTGCTTCATATTTCCCCTTACTCCAATTAAATGCTTTCCTAACTGGACTGTTCCTATCCCTCTCCAATGCTATGGTAAAGAAGATAGAATTGTGATCACTATCTCCAGAATGCTTTCCCACTGAGCGACCTGACACCTGACCAGGTTCATTTTCCAATACCAGATCAAGTACAACCTCTCCTCTTGTAGACTTATCTATATATTGTGTCACGAAACCTTTCTGAACACACCTAACAAAATCCACCTTATCTAAACCCCTTGCTCTAGGGAGATGCCAATCGATATTTGGGAAATTAAGATCTCCCACCACGGTAACCCCATTATTATCACACCTTCCTAGAATCTGTCTCCCTATCTGCTCCTCGATATCCCTGTTACTATTGGGTGGTCTATAAAAAAAAACACCCAGTAGAGTTATTGACCCCTTCCTGTTTCTAACTTCCACCCACAGAGACTCAGTTGACAATCCCTCCATGAATTCCTCCTTTTCTGCAGCTGTGACACTGTCCTTGATCAACAGTGCCTCTTTTGCCCCCCTCCCTGTCCTTTCGGAAACATCTAAAGCCTGGCACTCGAAGTAGCCATTCCTGCCCCTGAGCCATCCAAGTCTGTAATGGCCACAACATCATAGTTCCAAGTGCTGATCCATGATCTAAGCTTTGTTCATGATGCTTCTTGCATTATCTCAAACCATCAGTCTGAGCACATCTCCTCTCTATCACCTACCTATCCTCCCTCTCGCACTGTCTCCGAGCTTTCTCTATTTGTGAGCCAACCGCCCCTTCCTTCAGTTCGGTTCCCATCCCCCAGCATTTCTAGTTTAAACTTTCCCCAGTAGCCTTAGCAAACCTCCCGGCCAGGATATTGGTCTCCCTCAGATTCAAGTGCAACCCTTCCTTTTTGTACACACCTGCCCCAAAAGAGGTCCCACTGATCCAGAAATCTGAATCCCTGTCCCCTGCTCCAATCCCTCAGCCATGCATTTATCTTCCACCTCACTCTATTCCTATACTCACTGTCGCGTGGGCACTGGCCCGTAATCCCAAGATTACTACCTTTGAGGTCCTGCTTCTCAACTTCCTTCCTAACTCCCTGTAGTCTGTTTTCAGAACCTCCTCCCTTTTCCTGCCTATGTCGTTGGTACCAATACATACCACAACCTCTGGCTGTTCATCTTCCCACTTCAGGATATCGTGGATGCGACCAGAAACATCCTGGACCCTGGCACCTGGGAGGCAAACTACCATCTGTGTTTCTTTCCTGCGTCCACAGAATCACCTGTTTGACCCCCTAACTATATGGTCCCCTATCACTGCTGCCATCTTCTTTTCCTTACCCTTCTGAGCCACAGGGCCAGACTCTGTGCTAGAGGTGCGGCCACTGTTGCTTCCCCCAGGTAGGCCGTCTCCCCCAACAGTACTCAAACAGGAGTACTTACTGTTAAGGGGGACAGCCACAGGGGTACTCTCTAGTATCTGACTCTTGCCCTTCCCTCTCCTGACTGTTACCCACTTATCTGATTCCTTTGAATGGGTTCTATAGTGTTTCTTTGTTTTGTGTCTTCCACAGGCAGCCTAATCTCAGGGTTGTATATTGCATAGCAACACACATCAAAGTTGCTGGTGAACGCAGCAGGCCAGGCAGCATCTCTAGGAAGAGAGAAAGTCAACGTTTCGAGCCGAGACCCTTTGTCAGTCCTATTAAGAGATTGGACAAGATAGAGGCAGAAAATATGTTCCAGATGCTGGGAGAGTCCAGTACCAGAGGGCATGGTTTAAGAACAAGGGGTAGGTCATTTAGGACAGAGTTGAGGAGGAACTTCTCCCAGAGAGTTGTGGAGGTGTGGAACGCGCTGCCTCAGAAGGCAGTGGAGGCCAATTCTCTAGATGCTTTCAAGAAGGAGCTGGATAGTATCTTATGGATAGGGGAATCAAGGGTTATGGGGACAAGGCAGGAACCGGGTATTGATAGCAGATGATCAGCCATGATCTCAGAATGGCGGTGCAGGCTCGTAGTGCCGAATGGTCTACTTCTGCACCTATTGTCTATTGTCTAACACAGTTTGTAAAGTGTCATATTAAAACAACTTCTGACTGATGGAGCTCCTGTAAGTCTGGTTAGATCTTTAAAAGTAGTATGTATACTGGATGGAAAATTACTAATAACAAATGGAACTATGATTTTTACTTACAGGAATATTAGGTACAAAACCAGGGTTACGGTGAGGCATCGATGTAGCATTTGGTTGGAATCTGGGCCATGCTGCCTGGAGTTATTTATTTATTTAATTTAGTGATACAGCATGGAACAGATGAGCCACACTGCCCAGCACTCAACCTACCTATGTAACAGTAGCCTAATCACAGGGCAATTTACAATGATCAATTAATCTACTTACCGGTACGTCTTTGGCCTGTGGAAGGAAACCCACATGGTCATGGGGAGAACGTACAGACTGCGCCGGAATTTTAATAGCCTGGCTATTACGGTTGGGGCTGTATAGGGTTGTGGTGAGAACTTCCGCTGTGGTCATCCAGGAGAAATTGGATAAAGATAGAAAGGTGAAAATTTTTCAAGGCCACAGAAAAAGGGGCTGGTGGTGGGTCTAGTGAGTGCTCTGGTGGATAGTCTAGTGTGGACATCGTGAGCTGAATGGTCTGCTGGGGAGATTCTGCAAATCTTTGCAGGACTTAGTTGAAGATGGCTCAGATATTGTCGAAGGAGTATTCCATTTATGGAAAACTTGGTAGCTAAGACTTGCTGAGACTTCAAAAATAGATAGTTATGACTTGGAAACTGTAGACCAATACTCAGAAGAACAGAGAGTATCAGGGGAAAGTCGAAAACCTGCTGATGCTGGGAATCTACATCTGTAGAGAGAGAGAGAAATAGAGTTAATGTTTCATTTTAAAGACCCTTCCTCAAAGCAGTGAATAGTAAATATTAATTGTTCTTTTCTGTGGAGTGTGAAGCACAAACTTGTTGGAAAATTTGAATGGAATGTGGTTTGTGTGAACTTGCATGCTTTGAAGGAAGTGTGAAACTTTTGTAGATGTGTAGTGGAGAGTATATTATTGACTGGCTGCATCACAGTGCCTTTGAACACCAATGGCGTTGAACAGAAAATCCTACAAGTAGTGGATATGGCGTACTTCATCACGGGTAAAGCTCTTATCTACCACTGAGCACATCTGTATGAAACGTCGTCAGAAAAAAGCAGCATCTTTCATCAGGGACCCCTACCAGGACATGCTGTCTTCTTACTGCTGCCATCAGGAAGAATGTACTCGCACCACTAGGTTCAGGAACAGTTATTACCCCTCAACGATCAAGCTCTTGAGCCAAAGTGGATAACTTCACTCATCTTCACTTCCTCCATCATTGAGATGCTCCCACATCCTATGGACTCACTTTAGAGTACTCTTCATCTCATGTTTAATCGTTCAATAGTTCCATTTAATATCCGGAATGTATTACAACCTGAAGTTCTTATTCTCCACATGCATCCTCAAAGCACAAGAAAAAACCTCAAAGGACAATGACAGAAAAAGATAAGAACCCCCACCTGCCCCCCCTCCGACATACAAGCAGCTGAAAAAGAATCAACCCTTCCCCTACCCTCACTTATTCTTGCATAAAGCATCAGCATTCCCACCACCCACCATGCGAGCAACAGCAAAGCCCCTAAAGAGAGACCATGGATTACAGTCCATCAAAAACTAACTGTTCACTCCAACATTTCAATATCCCACAGGCACTCTCTTATTGTCACAAGGGAGAGACAGATACCGCTCTTCGCACAGTGAGAGGGGAGACAATCTGTTGCTACTTCAATGCTACATTGAGCCTGAAGTGTTTTTTATTCTGAGTTCCCCGACTCAAAAATCAGCAGCAAACTCTTCCTCACCATCGAGAGAGCGATCGATCCTGAGTGTAGAGCCCCCGACTGAACTCTCACTGTCTTTGATGTTCCAGTTTCTGCTACACTTCAGTTTGCAATGCCGGCAATAATTCAGGTCCACAGGGCTGTGCAAGGCCTCAAAGTCACCCAACTTCAGGCCGCACTTGGACATACTGAAACGTGGCCGGTCAGCGAGCTCCAAGAATGGGCAGAACCAGAGTTTTTGAGTACCGCTGTAGATCTAAGATCCCGACAGGACCCCAGCCACGCTGAGAAAAGAAAATAGAGACATTGGAATGGGAAGAATTTAACTTTTTCACTAATGAGCTGGGAGAAGTCGCCCTCTAGCACCATCTTTAGCTCCGCCCTCTCGATATTTATTGCTTATTTATTTTGCACAGTTCTTTTGCATACTGGTTGAACACCTAAGGTAGCTCGGTCTTTCACTGATTCTGTTATGCTTATTATTCTATTATGGATTTATTGAGTATGCCTGCTAGAAAATGAATCTTATGGTTGTATATAGTGACATATATGTACTTTGCTAATAAATTTACTCTGAGCTTCGAATATTCACATTGGAGTGGGAATGGGAGATACACTGAGGAGTTTCTGAGGAGAGAAGGGCAAGATGATATGAGTTCTGTTTGGAGCATTCACAATTAGCAGTCAGTTTGCACTTCATACCAATGGTCCAGCTCCTCAAAGCTCTGATGTCTCTTATGTTTACTGATGCACTGCCTGCTGTCAGTACTGAACTGCTGATCCCTCAGATTTAGACGGTTCCATTCCATGGGCCTCAAAGTAAATTTATTATCAAAGTGCATATATCTCACCATATACAATTCTGAGATTCATTTTCTTGTGGGCATACTCAATAATTCCAAAATAGAATAATAACTATAATAATATCAGTGAAAGACCGCACCAACTTGGGTGATCAACCAGTGGGCAAAAGACAACAAACTGTGCAAATACAAAAAGGAAATAAATAATAAATAAGCAATAAATATCAGGAACATTTTAATGATGGGGCAAGTAAAGTTGAATGAAATTGTACCCTTTGATTCAAGAGCCTGATCACTGAGGGGTAATAACTTTCTGAACCTGGTGATATGAGTCCTGTACCACCTTCCTGATGGCAGTAGAGAGAAGAGAGCATGTCCTGGGTGGTGGGGGTCCCTGATGATGGATGCTGCTTTCCTGCAACAAAGTTTCATGTGGATGTGCTCAATGGAGGGCTTGAGGGTTTTACCCATGATGCACTGGGCAGTAGTCACTATTATTTGTAGGATTTTCTGTTCAAGGCCATCGGTGTTTCCATACCAGGCTGTGAAGCAACAATCAATATACTCTCCCATATGCAGCTATAGAAGTTTGTCAATTTTAGATAACCATATTGAATCTTTGCAAACTCCTAAGGAAATAGAGGCAGTGTGTGCTTTCTTCGTAATAGCACTTATCCATCATGCTCCATGGCTGCATTGAGTTCACTGTTTATTAAAGTGCAAAATTTGTTCTTGCACTCACACTTTTACCAGTTTATGTAGTGTGCTGGTGTGAAAATTGGAGGCTGATGTTTTATGAGGTTTATAAATCTGGTGTTTTATGGGATTTATAAATGAGGTTTATGATATCTGAACTACATCAATACATATTTGGACAGCATCAAGTGCTCCTTAACAAGGTTATGTTACCACTGTAAATTGGGGCGCCATGGTAGCTTAGGGGTTAGCACGATGCTATTACTGCTCGGGGCATCGGAGTTCTGAGTTCAGTCTGACATCCTGGTTCATTGGTCATTGCAAATTATCCTGTGATTAGATGAGGTTACACTTGGGGTTATTATTGAAGGGCTGGAATAGCCTTTTCTGCACTGTATCTCTAAATACTTTTTTTTAAATATATAAATATTTCCTCCTGATTGTGATTCTTCCTGGCCACTAGCCGTAGCTGGTTGATGTGAAGGACTGAAATATTATTTCTTTTACAGATGCAGTCTTCTGTGAGAGCACTGAGACTCGCTCCATGGAAGACAGACAAAAGAGAGCAAAGCAAACCTTTGATGAAATGATGGACTACATTCCAGGTAGGGAGTTAAAGTGGACTCTGTGTAAGGAAGCCAGAGAATGTGAGGAGGTTGCAAAGGGTGCTGCTGTCAGGAAGTTTGTCAGAGTTTGCACATATTTACTATATTTGCACTAAGTGTTTGCAATATTTACTGTACTTGGTGTCTGAGGTATCTTTCTCAGTATAAGCTCATCCCCAGAAACATGAAGTGTTAGAGTTCTATATTTGAGTATGCAAAGCTGGCACCAAGCACAAGGTAGCAAAAGTAATTGCAGCATTCTAATTACTGCTGCTCAATGGGATTTAAAGTGATAGAGGTCATTCTCTGCTTACCTGTACCTGTCAGTTGGATAACTTGTTCAAAACATCTTACTTGGTTATCCACTGACTTCATGTACACAAATATCTGAAACAGATGCATTTAAAGGAGGAGTTTTCATATTGGAAATTTACTTACAAACTTTGTGTAATTTAGTTGCACACTAAACTGAGACTGTTGCTCTGCGTATACATATGTCATGTACCAGGATTGCTCAGACAAATCTGCTTATCCGCACTCCGCATTGCAAAACAGCTACTTGATTGACACCCATCAATCATATTAAATACTCCCTCCCTCCAGCACCAGCGCGCAGTGGCTACAGTGTGTACCATATCCAAAGTACCCTGCAGTTGCCCACTTGGGCTATTTACAACATCCTTTCCCAAACTTAGGACCCTGAGCGCCAGGTTCCCCTCCAAATCACATGTCACTCTGACTAGGTTTGGTGCTCCTGAAGGGTCCCAGACCTGAAACATATTTCTACTTCAACAGACCTGCTGAGTTTATCCACGTTGGGGCAACACACACCAAATGCTTGAGGAACCCTGCAGCTCAGGCAGCATCTATAGAAATCAATCCTGATAAAGCCTGATGCATTAACTGTTTATTCATTTCCGTGGGTGCTACCTGACCTGCTGAGCTGTGTGTTGCTCAAGAATTCCAGCATCTGCAGAATCCCAGCTGAATCAGGTTTAATTAATATTACCAGCATATGTTGTGAAATTTGTTGATTTTGTGGCAGCTGTACAATGCCATACATGATAAATATAGAAAAAAACTGAATTACTGTATGTATAATATACAGTACGTGTAGTTTAAATAAGTAGTGCAAAAATTGAAATTAAGTAAAAGTAATGAGGTGGTGTTCATGGGTTCAATGTCCATTTAGAAATCGGATAGCAGAGGGGAAGAAGCTGTTCCTGAATTACTGAGTGTGTGCCTTCAGGCTTCTGTACGTCCTTCATGGTGGTAACAGTGAGAAAAGGACATGTCCTGGGTGGTGGGGGGGTCCTAAAAGATGGAAGCCACCTTTCTGAGGCACTGCTCCTTGAAGATGTCTTGGATACTATGGAGGCTAGTACCCATGATGTTACTGACTAATTTTACAACTCTCTGCAGCTTATTTCGACCCTGTGCAGTACCCTCTCCATATCAGGTGGTGACGCAGTCAGTCCGAATGCTCTTCACAGTACAGCTGTAGAGGTTTTTATGACTTAAGATTTCCCACTTTGGGTCAGACTTTCAGCACTGTAGTTTTTTTTTACTTACTGATGTGGAAGTACATAATCATTCCATCATTGTTGCTGACCTAAATCCTAGAACTCCTTCCCTATTTAAAATAGGTGGAAGAAAAACTAATCATTTGTGATTTCCTAAAAATCTGCAAGTTTGTTTGAAAGCCCATTGGGTTGAATACTGCCCTTCAGGGTTTCTCTTTCTGTGCGACTTCTTTAATTTAGTTTAGCATGTAATTTGCCATATCTTTTTATGTATTGAACTGTACTGATGCCTCAAAACAGCAAATTTTGTTACAAATGCCAGTGATAATAAACAATTCTGATATTCCGATTTGCTCAAAGGGTATCCAGTTGACTTTATCTGTAAATATTGTTGGTTTTAAACTTGTTCCTTTGCTTGGCAGATTACTTTGTGAAGTGTGTTGGGGAAGAAGCCAAGTATGAGGGGGTGAGACTGCTGTTTGAAGGGTTGCAGCAGCCTGTGCTAAACAAACAGGTCAGTGCACAGAGATTAAGAGTTAAGGCTTCATCACACATTGCAGCTCAGTTTCTGATTAGCTGCATCCAACATAAGGGCAGTGTTTGGGCTGACATATAGAATGCATTTCCTGTGCTGGATATCTGTCCCATTTGGTCATTCCACTTCAATGTTTGTAATAGCACCAAGCATCCTTGGGTATCCCTTTTGAAGGAAGACATCCTTGGGTACTTCTGAGCCAGACTCTAAGGATCAATGCTGCTGCTGCTTGTGCAATTTGGTGGGGGTGGGGGCAGTGCTTCAGGACTTTGATGATTCTGTCATTCATTCTATGGGGGTTTCTTGTTGGATTTTAAAAGCTTCCCAATCGTCCAACTTCCCACTCACTTTTGCTACTTTATATGCCCTTTCCTTGGCTTTTATGTAGTCCTTAATTTTCCCTTGACAGCCATGGTTGCCTACCACTGCCATTTGAGAACTTCTTCACTGGGACAAATCTATCCTGCGCCCTGGGGGGCACCTGTGTTGAGAGTCAGCGGGACAAAGATGAGGGAACCAACTCTTACCACCTTGCCAGCAATCTGACAGGAAGTCCAGGATCCAGCTGCACAAGGCAGGGTGAAGGCCGAGGTCTCTGAGCTTCTTGTCAAGTCTGGAGAGAATTATGGTGTTGATTGTACTGCACAAGGCTGGAGTTGTGAGATTTGATGGAATTAAATCTGTCACTCAGTTGGGGAATTTATCTTCCTTCAGTACAAAATCCCCAGTAACCAAAAGATCTTTATGAGGGTGTCTTATGGAGATTTATTCACCATCTGTTACATGTAGCCAAAATGTCCAATGAAGTTTGTTACTCTAAGCTCAGACATTCTTGGGATGGGTGAAAATAGCCTGAGGTTGCTGACAGGTTATCAAAGAGCATAATCATTAAATCTTACAAGTGATTGCCAGTAAGGCACAATGATTACTTTAAAAGAGACCTTGTTTAAAAAGAGTTCTTCTTTAAATAAATCAGTAAATGATTATGTTTTGAAATGGACATTTACTTATTTCACTTTTATTTCAGCTAACATATGTGCTGCTGGACATTGTATTGCAGGAATTATTTCCTGAACTCAGTAAGGTAAGAAAGCACAGTATGTCAAACGTACACACTTTTGAGTCTTGAACATTGTTACCGGCATGTGCTTGGAATATGGAATATAGTGCCTGCTGATGTGGTGGATTGCACTGACACCATCAAGAGGGAAATGGAGAAAACATTGTAAGGCATTGGAGAAAGGGGTCTGTGAGCAGATCTGGGGAGATCCCCTGACAGGGAGTGAGCACAGACACTGTGGGTTGAAATGACCCTCTTCAATGCTGTTACCACCATGTGATTCAACGAACTGTGTCTGAACCATTAGGTTGAGTGCAGAGGCCCAAGGTGTTCCACTCTTGGCTATTATGTGTAAAGAATGAATAGTATGGCTTTTAATTGATAGAATATTTTATGGTTTCAATAGGTTTCAAAAGGTGTCAGAGAAATGTATACAATATACATCCTGAAATGCTTTTTCTTTGCAAGCATCCATGAAAACAGAGGAGTGCCCCAAAGAATGAATGACAGTTAAATGTTAGAGTCCCAAAGCCCCCCCAGCTCCCCCTCCCACACACAAGCAGCAGCAAAGCAACAAATCCACCCCCCCATTCCCCACCAACAAAAAAGAGCCCTCCACCGAGCGCTCAAGTGTGCAGCAAAGACACAGACTTGCAGTACCCGAAGACTTGTTCACCTGGTAATTCGACACGCCACCTAATAAGGGGAAAAGAGATGTCCCTATTTCACAGCAAGAGGGGAGACATAACAAAGTCTGCTGCATTGCTTTTCTGAGCTCTGTGCCCAGAGAGTCTGCCTCAGAAATGCACAGCTCTCTGGACACACAGCCCCCGGCAGCTAACCCGCTGCTCCCGATGTTCAGTGTTCTCCCACGACGCTTCAGTCAGTAGCACTGGCCTAGAATCAGCACGTCTCCAGAGCCATGAAAATCCGGCACCCTGAATGTGCACTAGTCTTCCAGGCTGCCTCCTTGGGATAGTGAGGCACTGAGAGTGGGTCCTATTTCCGCAAAGATCTGAAGACAGAGTGTAACTCCAGGTCAGGGTCTTAAAAAGGACCTTGAAAAGTAAAAATAAGAGATATCAAAGATAAAAATAAAGCTGTTTACGAAGATGCAAGCAAAGGCGTCGCAGTTTAGCGCCATCATACCTTCGCCATTTCCAACAGTGAATTGGCAATGACTATTAGATTAAATTAGATTATGAGGACACTCAGTCCTCGTTTATTGTCATTTAGAAATGCATGCATTAAGAAATGATACAATGTTCCTCCAGAGTGATATCACAAAAAAAAGGACAAACCAAAGACTAACACTGACAGACCACATAATTATAACATATAGTTACAGCAGTACAAAAATACCATAACTTGATAAAGAGCAGACCATGGGCACGGTAAAAAAAAAGTCTCAAAGTTCCGATCGACTCCCGATAGTCCCGGTAGCAGGCGGCAAAGGGAGAAACTCTCCCTGCCATAAACCTTTAGGCGCCGGCAACTTGCCGATGTTTTGGAAGCACCTGACCACAGCCTACTCTGAGTCCGTTCGAAAACTTCGAGTCTCCGACCAGCCCCTCTGACACAGCCTCCCGAGCACCATCTTCTGCCAAGCACTTCGACCTCGCCCCAGCTGCCGAGCAGCAAGCAAAGCCGAGGACTCGGGGCCTTCTCCTCCAGAGATTCTCAATCGCGCAGCAGTTGCGAAGCAGGCATTTCAGAAGTTTCTCCAGCTGTGCCTCCGTGCTCTCAAGTCTGTCGTCATCAAATCAGGATTGTGCACGGCACCCTACTTGACAGATAACAGATATCATTCACCGGAGTGGCCACTGTGCACTGCGTCACGCCACCACCTTCTTCTCTAAGGGATCTTATTTCCTCTAAGGCATCACTTTTAGATAGACTGAGGGATGTGCTTGGGACGGGAAGGGTAATGGGGATGGGTTTGGAATGGGGAGGGTAATGGGGATGTGTTTGGGACAGGGAGGGTAATGGGGATGTGCTTGGGACAGGGAGGGTAATGGGGATGTGCTTGGGACAGGGAGGATAGTGGGCAATGTATTTCGGATGTGGGCAGTGGGAGTGAGGAATGTGGAATGAGCTCAGAGGTGGGGTATATGTGTGAGTAGGGGACATGTTTGGGATGGGGTCGGAGATGGGGATATATTTAGGATGGGGTCGGATGTGGGGGCCATTTTTGGGATGGGTCAGAGGTAAGGGACGTGTTTGGAATGGGGTCGAAAGTGGGGAAAGTGTTTGAGATGGGGTCGGAGACAGGGACGTGTTTGGGATGGGGTTGGAGATGGGGTATGTTTGGGATGGGGTCAGAGATGGAAGATGTATTTGGGCTGGGGTTGGAGATGAGGATATGTTTGGGATGGGTTCAGAGGTGGGGTACGTGTTTAGGGTGGGGTCAGAGATGGGGATGTGCTTGGGATGGGGTTGGACATGGGTATGTGATGGGTAAGGTTTGTATTTGGGCAGGGTTGTGATTGAAATGCTGTAGATTGGATGGATGGAGCAGGCTCTTACTGTGTTAGTGTGTGCAGTGAGTGACCTGTTGCTACTCACTTTCGTGGCTCATTCTCTCACACCGCTTCCCTTTCCACCACACCTGTTACAGAAGTTTGCACCACCAGCTCATTTCTCTTCCTCATATCTCTTACTGATCTCTATTCTGCTGTATCCTCAAGCAATCTTCTCCATTATGCAAAGGGCTACTATCTTTGTATTATTGGCAAACTTGCTAACACACCCATCCACAGCTTTAACCACAAACAGCAGAAGTCCCATTACCATTCCCAGAGGAACACCACTAGTCAGTGCCCTCCAACCAGAAAAAGTCCCATTAATCACCACAGTCTGTCTTCTATGGGCAAGCGAATTATGAATCCAATGGTCCAATTCACTGTGGATCTCATACATTTTAATCTACCATGAGAGACCTTGTCAAATGTCTTACTAACATCCACAGCTCTGGCTTCATTAATCACCTTTGTTGTCATATGAGAAACTCAGTCAACTTGGTGAGACGTGGGTTACCCCACACAAAGCCTTGCTGACTGTCTCTAGGCAATGGTTTTCCAAATGCTCATAAATCCTATCCCTAAGTATCCTCTCCTGTAGCTTCCCTATGACTGACATGAGACTCACTAGCCTATAATTCCCAAGGTTATCCCAATTTCCCTTCTGGAATACTGCAGCAACATTAACTAACCAGTGGCTAGCGAGGACACAGCTCGAACTCTCTCACTAGCCTGGGAGATACAAGTGTTGGGTATATTTTTAGCAAAGGTTGATAGGTCCTGAATTAGTAAAGACGTCAAAGGTTATGGGAGAAGGCAGGAAAATAGGGCTGAGAGAGAATCAATCAGCTTTGAATGAAAGGCGGAACAGACTCAGTGGGCTGAATGGCATAATTCTGCTCCTATGTCATATGATCTTATATCTATCAGGCCCTGGTAACTTGTCCATCTCAATGTTCTTCAAAAAGACTGATCACTAAGTCTCAACATGACCTAGCATATTTGAATGTTCCGCACTATTATTACAATTCTCCTCCTTGGGAAAGTAGTCATTCAGGGCTTCACCCACATCCACCTCCACCATGCACATGTTTTTTTTTCTTTTATCCTTGATTGAAACTACCTTCTCTCTAGTTATCCTCTTGCTCTTAATGTAAGTAAAGAATAGCTTGGGATTCTTTTTAATCCCGTGTGCCAAGGACTTTTCATGGCCCCTCCTGACTCTCCTAGTTCCGTTCTTGAGCTCATGTTAGAAGAGGAAATATTAAACGGGAGGAGTAGTGTTGCTCATCAGGGAAAATGTCACAATTATGCTCAGAAAGGACAGACTGCAGTGTTTGTCTACTGAAGCTATATGGGTGGATCTGAGGAATAAGAAAGGGACAACCATGTTAATAGGATTATATTATAGTCCACCCAGTAGTCAGTGGGATTTAGAGCAGCCAATTTGTAGAAAGGTAGAAGGCAGTTACAGGAAAAAGGTTGTGATAGCAGGTGATATTAACGTTCCATATATTGACCAGGACTCCATACAGTAAAAGGGCTGGATGGGATAGAGTTTGTCAAATGTGTTCAGTAAAGTTTCTTTAATCAGTGTACGAAGGTCCCAACTAGAGAGAAGGAGATACTGGATCTCCTGTTAGGGAAAGTGACAGGGCAGGTGACATAGGTGTGTCTAGGGGAACACTTTGGATCTAGTGATCATAGTTCCATTAGTTTCAAGGTAATTATCGAGAGGGATGGGACTGGGGAGATCTTAAATGGATTAGTTGCGTCTGTATTTACCTGGGAGTTGGACACAGAGTCTATAGAACTGAGGCAAAGCAGCAGGGAGGTCATGGACCATACAGAGATTACAGATGAGGAGGTGCTTGCTGATTTGAGGTAAATTAGAGTAGATAAATCCCCAAGTCCTTACAAGGTGTCCCCGTGGATCTTGTGGAGGTGTAGAAATTGCAGGGGCCCTTGAAGAGAAATTTAAAACATCCTTAGCCACGGATGAGGTGTTGCAGGACTGGAAGATAGCTAATGTTGTCCTGTTGTTTAAGAAAGGCTCTCAGAATAAGCTGGGAAATAATAGGCCAGTGAGCCTGATGTCACTAGTGAGTAAATTATTGGAAGGTGATCTATACGTATAAGTATTTGGATAGACAGTGCCTGACTAGGGGTAGTCAACATGGTTTTGTGTGTGCTCCAAATCAGTACTCTTTCACAAAGGTCGCAGTTTTCCTTATGTATACAGTAGCTATCCTAAAACTTAAAGGTTTTGTTGTTACTGTTCCCAAAATGTTTTCCCACCAAATGGTCTGTCACTGACAAATTTGTTTCCTAACACCAGCTTCTGTATGGCCCCTCCTCTTGTTAGACTATCTACATACTGATTGAAGAAACCCTCCTGGATACACCTCACAAATTCTGCCCCACGTAAGCAGCTTGCACTGAGGAGGGCCCTGTATATCTGAGGGAAGTTACAGACAACCACCCTGCTATTTTTACACTTTTCTCTCCTCTGCCTGTATACAGATGACTGTTGGGTGTCTGTCATGTAATCCCATCAGCATGATTGCAGCTTTCTTATTTCTGAATTCTATCCATATAAACTGTCATCGAACCAGACCTCTGTTAATGTTCCACTAAGTGAAACTATAATACTGCACCTGATCCACATTTGCCTCCCTCTCGTTCTTTTCTAAGACATCAAAACCCTAGAACATTAAACATCCTGTCCTGTTTCCCTCTGACCAGCACATCATTACTTTATGCACTGATCCATGGTTTAAATCCATCACTCCTACCCTTAATACTCCTAGCATTAAAATACCCACTCTTCAACCTGTCTGTCTTGTGTGCCAATTACCTGTCCTTCCTATCAGACTTACTAAACATGACATCCAGAACCTCTGAATCCTTACCATCTGACCTGGTGCTCTGCTTCCCATCCCCTGCCAAGCTAGTTTAAACCCTCCTGAGTAGCACTATTGAACCTCCCAGCCAGGATATTGATGCAGTTAAGATGCAAACCATTCCTCTTGTACAGGAAGCTTCAGCCCCAGAAGAGATTCCAGTGATCCTGAATCCTTGCCACTGTACCAGCTCCTCGGTTGCTCATTCGTGTGTCACTGGAACTAAATTAATTCAGAGATCACTATCTTTGAGATCCTACTTTTCAGCTATATTCATTGAACAGGACCACTTTCCCCCTTTCCATCTACAGTATATTATTGGTGCCAATGTGCACCATGACCTCTGGCTGTTGACCTTCTCCCTTGAGAATGTTCTGCAGCCACTTCAAGACATCCCTGAGCTGGGCACCTGGGAGACATCACACTATCCTATGGCCACAGAACATCCTGTCTCTCCCTTGGAGTATCAAGTTCCCTATCCCTAATTGCCCGTTCTGAGTTCACCCTTCCCTGCTGAGCCTCAGAGCCAGTCGCAATGTTACTGACCCGGCTGCTGCTACTGGTCCTAGCACCATCCAAAGGGGTAAACTTGTTGTGGGGAAAGTCATTGTCTGCATGCTCACTCTGCCTTTTCAGTCCCTGACATTTTCTTCTCCATGTCCAACTATAGTTCACATTCACTGGAGCTACATTACACACTTGTTGATCTAAGCCTTCACTAGACACATTACTTTGGAACGTGGAAGGAAACCCACACGGTCACGGGGAGAATATACAAACTCCTTACAGACAGCAGCAGGAATCGTACCCTGATATTACCGCTGGCACTGTATGGCGTGGTGGGGTTTCCTGTTGCTAGGGGAGGAGACACCAGAGGTGGTGTGGTGTGGCGGGCATCTATGCTAAGTTGAGGGTTAGCCCCTCCCTCAAGTGTTCGCTTGGAGAAGACAAGCTGGGTTGCATTAACTTGGTTCTGCGGCTGAACTAGCACATGAAGATCAGACTACTGCATGCTTGTTCTTGCAGAAACGTATCTCCAGGCCAACATCCCATGCACCATCAAGTCTGTGGGCCATGCCACTCAGGGACTGAGGCTAGATTTTTTTGTGACTAATTGTTTGGCTGCATTCATTGTGTATGGTTGAATGACATTTAAACTTTAACTTGAATTTAACCGCCATGCTACCATGGCCACACTATGCCCACCAGTGGGACAACCTAAGGGAGATTTTAAATTGAGTAGCTTCTTGATAAACCAGGTTTTTCATGCAAGTGCAATGAGAGGAATCTCTTGGTAACTTCAAGTCTTTACTTTCTATTCTGCTTTCTATTGGAAGAAACATATTAGACAATTATACCTTAGCTGATGAATCAGTACTAAACACAAGATAAAAGAGGAACTTGTGAGGGAGTAATGTTTCATTTAGGAAACAAGTGCTGACCCGTTTTACTCTGAACTTAGAACTTCTGCACTGTCAAATTTTCAATGCAGAATAAAGACTTCACTGATATGTTGGATAATTTAGTTTTCTGAATTATGAAAGTGATTATATGTCAAATTTACAGAATTGTTGAAAGAGGCTTTGTATGGCCAGCTGACTCGCTTCTTGACCTTTTCAGAAAATGTCAGCACATGGATGAGCATGTTCTATTTGGTAGTGTCCCTAGGGTTACAAAGATGTCCTCAAAAGAACTGGCTGGCTATAGCGTTATTAAGACTGGGAGATAGAACTAAAGGGACTATTTCCAGAGTCACGTATGGCTAAGTGGAGGGGCATACCCAAAGGGTTCATTACAGAACTCCCACTGCCTAATAGCGTCAAAGCACACTACAGCATGGAAACAGGGCCTTCGAGCCATCTGGTTTGTGCTGAACCATTGTTCTTCCTCGTACTGTCAACCTGCATCTGGACCATAGGCCTCCACACCCGTCCCATCCATGTACTTGTCAAAACTTCTCTTAAATGTTCCAATCAAGCTGGCATCCACCACTTCCTGTAACAGTTCGTTACAACATTTGCATGGTTTGCACCGTACACTGAATTCCATCTGACATGCTTAAGTTACAGGCCTTTGGTAGGCAGTAAGTACTTGATGAACGATGTCGTTTAATTCAGGGCATTTGTGCCCATCCTGTGTTAAAGTTCTGTATGTTGTCAGGTCGTGTGCTAATTATGCATTCAGTTTGAGTGGCTCTAGGATAGAGGAAGCAACCAGGCCCTGGGCATTGTGCATGAAGATGACAGCCAGTTCTGTGAGCCAAATTTTGGGGAAAGTCAGCAAGTTCAAGCTTTTATGTGACCATCCCCCTCAGCACATATATGGCTCCTCCATAGAGAGTTAAGTTCACATGATGGACGGCCTCACCTGGTCCCTCAATAACACTTCCCCGAATAAGAAAGGCATAGCAATGCCTCCACTTCCTCAGGAGATTGAAGCAAGCGAGACTTTCCTACCCGCCCCCCCCCCCCCAATCTTAACTGCATTTTACGGGAGCACCATTGAGAGTGTCCTGACAAGTTGCATTTCCATCTGTTATGGGAGCAGTCGAGCATCGGACTGGAAGTCCCTACAAAGGACTGTGAGAACAGCTGAGAGAATCATAGGTGCCTCCCTACGATCCATCAGGGTCATTTATCAGGAGTGCTGCATATGCAGGAGCTTGGTGTTATCAAGGAACCCACCCATCCATCCAGTATCCTCTTTGACTGTCTACATCAGGCAGGAGGATCCAATCCATAAAGACAAGAACAGTCAGGATGGGAAATGGCTTCTTCCCTCAGGTTATTAGACTTATGAACTCCCTGCCACATCACATTTGAAATGTCACTGGATAATTTGTACTGTACCCTACAATATTTAGCTTGTGCACTTTTTTATCTATGCATAATTGATTTGTAGATTTAACTCTTACTTTCCTAACTTATTGTGTGGTATATGTGTGTTATGTTTACACCCTGGTCTGGAGAAACATTGCCTTATTTGGTAGTATAAATGATATTCTTGCAGGTAGGTTTGCTAGAGAGGCTCCAGTGGATTTAAACTAGTACGGGGGTGGAGGGGAACCAGAGTGTAGGAACAGATGCAGGGGAGAAGGAAGAAAAAGGAGATAGTAAAGTTGTTTGCACCATTAGTGATAAACAGAGTCAGAGGTGGAAAATTTCTTAAATGTATTTATTTTAATGCTAGGAGCATTGTAAGAAAGGTGGATGAGCTTAGAGCATGGATTGATACCTGGAAGTATGATGTTGTAGCTATCAGTGAAACATGGCTGCAGGAGAGGTGTGATTGGCAACTAAATATTTCTGGATTTCATTGCTTCAGGTGTGATAGAATCAGAGGGGCAAGGGGGGAGGTGTTGCATTTCTTGTCAGAGAAAATATTACAGCGGTGCTCTGGCAGAATAGATTAGACGGCTCGTCTCAGGAGGCTATTTGGGTGGAATTGAGGAATGGGAAAGATGTAGTAACACTTATAGGGGTGTATTATAGACCTCCTAATGGGGAGCAAGAATTGGAGGAGCAAATTTATAAGGAGATAGCAGATATTTGTAGAAAGCACAAGGTTGTGATTGTGGGAGATTTTAATTTTCCACACATAGACTGGGAAGCCCATACTGTAAAAGGGCTGGATGGTTTGGAGTTTGTAAAATGTGTGCAGGGTAGTTTTTTTGTAGCAATACATAGAGGTACCAACTAGAGAAGGGGCAGTGTTGGATCTCCTGTTAGGGAATGAGATAGGTCAGGTGACGGAGGTATGTGTTGGGGAGCACTTCGGGTCCGTGATCACAATGCCATTAGTTTCAATATAATTGTGGAGAAAGACAGGTCTGGACCCAGGGTTGAGATTTTTGATTGGAGAAAAGCTAACTTTAACGAGATGCGAAAGGATTTAGAAAGAGTGGATTGGGACAGTTTGTTTTATGAGATGGATGTAATAGAGAAATGGAGGTTATTTAAAGGTGAAATTTTGAGGGTACAGAATCTTTATATTCCTGTTAGGTTAAAAGGAAAGGTTAAAAGTTTGAGATAGCCATGGTTTTCAAGGGATATTGAAAACTTGGTTCGGAAAAAGAGAGATATCTACAATAAATATAGGCAGCATGGAGTAAATGAGGTGCTCGAGGAATGTAAAGAATGTAAAAAGAATCTTAAGAAAGAAATTAGAAAAGCTAAAAGAAGATATGAGGTTGCTTTGGCAAGTAAGGTGAAAATAAATCCAAAGGGATTCTACAGTTATATTAATAGCAAAAGGATAGTGAGGGATAAAATTGGTCCCTTAGAGAATCGGAGTGGACAGATATGTGTGGAACCAAAAGAGATGGAGATTTCGAACGATTTCTTTTCCTCTGTATTCACGAAGGAGAAGGATATTGAATTGTGTAAGATAAGGGAAGCAGGTAGGGAAGTTACAGAAACTATGATGATTAAAGAAAAGGAAGTATTAGCGCTTTTAAGGAATATAAAAGTGGATAAGTCTCCGGGTCCTGACAGGATATTCCCTAGGACCTTGAGGGAAGTTAGTGTAGAAATAGCAGGGGCTCTGACAGAAATAATGATACGGGGATAGTGCTGGAGGATTGGCGTATTGCTCATGTTGTTCCATTGTTTAAAAAAGGTTCTAAGAATAAACCTAGCAATTATCGGCCTGTAAGTTTGACATCAGTGGTGAGTAAATTAATGGAAGGTATTCTTAGAGATGGTATATATAATTATCTGGATAGACAGGGTCTGATTAGGAGCAGTCAACATGGATTTGTGCGTGGAAGGTCATGTTTGACAAATCTTATTGAACTTTTTGAAGAGGTTACTAGGAAAGTTGACGAGGGTAAAGCGGTGGATGTTGTCTATATGGACTTCAGTGAGGCCTTTGTCAAGGTTCCACACGGAAGGTTAGTTAGGAAGGTTCAATCGTTAGGTATTAATATTGAAGTAGTAAAATGGATTCAACAGTGACTGGATGGGAGACGCCAGAGAGTAGTGGTGGATAACTGTGTGTCAGATTGGAGGATGGTGTGTAGTGGTGTGCCTCAGGGATCTGTACTGGGTCCAATGTTGTTTGTCATATACATTAATGATCTGGATGATGGGGTGTTAAATTGGATTAGTAAGTATGCAGATGATACCAAGATAGGTGGCATTGTGGATAATGAAGTAGACTTTCAAAGCTTGCAGAGAGATTTAGGCCAGTTAGAAGAGTTGGCTGAAAGATGGCAGATGGAGTTTAATGCTGATAAGTGTGAGGTGCTACATTTTGGTAGGACTAATCAAAATAGGACATGCATGGTAAATGGTAGGGCATTGAAGAATGCAGTAGAACATAGAACATAGAATAGTACAGCACAGTACAGGCCCTTCAGCCCACAATGTTGTGCCGACCCTCAAACCCTGCCTCCCATATAAGCCCCCACCTTAGATTCCTCCATATACCTGTCTAGTAGTCTCTTAAACTTCACGAGTGTATCTGCCTCCGCCACTGGCTCAAGCAGTGCATTCCACGCACCAACCACTGTCTGAGTAAAAAACCTTCCTCTAATATCCCCCTTGAACTTCCCACCCCTTACCTTAAAGCCATGTCCTCTTATATTGAGCAGTGGTGCCCTGGGGAAGAGGCGCTGGCTATCCACTCTGTCTATTCCTCTTATTATCTTGTACACCTCTATCATGTCTCCTCTCATCCTCCTCTCTCCAAAGAGTAAAGCCCTAGCTCCCTTAATCTCTGATCATAATGCATACTTTCTAAACCAGGCAGCATCCTGGTAAATCTCCTCTGTACCCTTTCCAATGCTTCCACATCCTTCCTATAGTGAGGTGACCAGAACTGGACACAATACTCCAAATGTGGCCTAACCAGAGTTTTTTAGAGCTGCATCATTACATCGCGACTCTTAAACTCTATCCCTCGACTTATGAAAGCTAACACCCCATAAGCTTTCTTAACTACCCTATCCACCTGTGAGGCAACTTTCAGGGATCTGTGGACATGTACCCCGAGATCCCTCTGCTCCTCCACACTACCAAGTATCCTGCCATTTACTTTGTACTCTGCCTTGGAGTTTGTCCTTCCAAAGTGTACCACCACACACTTCTCCGGGTTGAACTCCATCTGCCACTTCTCAGCCCATTTCTGCATCCTATCAATGTCTCTCTGCAATCTTTGACAATCCTCTACACTATCTACAACACCACCAACCTTTGTGTTGTCTGCAAACTTGCCAACCCATCCTTCTACCCCCACATCCAGGTCGTTAATAAAAATCACGAAAAGTAGAGATCCCAGAACAGATCCTTATAGGACACCACTAGTCACAATCCTCCAATCTGAATGTACTCCCTCCACCACGACCCTCTGCCTTCTGCAGGCAAGCCAATTCTGAATCCACCTGGCCAAACTTCCCTGGATCCCATGCCTTCTAACTTTCTGAATAAGCCTACCGTGTGGAACCTTGTCAAATGCCTTACTAAAATCCATATAGATCACATCCACTGCACTACCCTCATCTATATGCCTGGTCACCTCCTCAAAGAACTCAATCAGGCTTGTTAGACACGATCTGCCCTTCACAAAGCCATGCTGACTGTCCCTGATCAGACCATGATTCTCTAAATGCCTATAGATCCTATCTCTAAGAATCTTTTCCAACAGCTTTCCCACCACAGACGTAAGGCTCACTGGTCTATAATTACCCAGACTATCCCTACTACCTTTTTGAACAAGGGAACAACTTTCACCTCCCTCCAATCCTCCGGTACCATTCCCGTGGACAACGAGGACATAAAGATCCTAGCCAGAGGCTCAGCAATCTCTTCTCTTGCCTCGTAGAGCAGCCTGGGGAATATTCCGTCAGGCCCCGGGGACTTATCTGCCCTAATGTATTTTAACAACTGCAACACCTCCTCTCCCTTAATATCAGCATGCTCCAGAACATCAACCTCACTCATATTGTCCTCACCATCATCAAGTTCCCTCTCATTGGTGAATACCGAAGTATTCATTGAGGACCTCGCTCACTTCCACAGGCTCCAGGCACATCTTCCCAACTTTATCTCTAATCGGTCCTACATTCACTCCTGTCATCCTTTTTTTCTTCACATAATTGAAGAATGCCTTGGGGTTTTCCTTTATCCTACTCGCCAAGGCCTTCTCATGCCCCCTTCTTGCTCAGCCCCTTTTTAAGTTCCTTTCTTGCTTCCCTGTATTCCTCAATAGACCCATCTGATCCTTGCTTCCTAAACCTCATGTATGCTGCCTTCTTCCTCCTGACGAGATTTTCCACCTCACTTGTCACCGATGGTTCCTTCACCCTACCATTCTTTATCTTCCTCACCGGGACAAATTTATCCCTTACATCCCACAAGAGATCTCTAAACATCGACCACATGTCCATATTACATTTCCCTGCAAAAACATCATCCCAATTCACACCCGCAAGTTCTAGCCTTATAGCCTCATAAGTTGCCTTTCCCCAATTAAAAATTTTCCTGTCCTCTTTGATTCTATCCTTTTCCATGATAATTATAAAGGCCAAGGAGCGGTGGTCACTGTCCCCCAGATGCTCACCCACTGAGAGATCTGTGACCTAACCCGGTTCATTACCTAATACTAGATCTAGTATGGCATGCCCCCTAGTTGGCCTGTCCACATACTGTGACAGGAATCCATCCTGGACACACTGAACAAACTCTGCCCTGTCTAAACCCTTGGAACTAATCAGGCGCCAATCAATATTAGGGAAGTTAAAGTCACCCATGATAACAACCCTGTTATTTTTGCACCTTTCCAAAATCTGCCTTCCAATCTGCTCCTCTGAATTTCTGCTGCTACTAGGGGGCCTATAGAAACATAGAAACATAGAAAATAGGTGGAGTAGGCCATTCGGCCCTTCGAGCCTGTACCGCCATTTATTATGATCATGGCTGATCATCCAACTCAGAACCCTGCACCAGCCTTCCCTCCATACCCCCTGATCCCCGTAGCCACAAGGGCCATTTCTAACACCCTCTTAAATATAGCCAATGAACTGGCCTCAACTGTTTCCTGTGGCAGAGAATTCCACAGATTCACCACTCTCTGTGTGAAGAAGTTTTTCCTAATCTCAGTCCTAAAAGGCTTCCCCCTTATCCTCAAACTGTGACCCCTCGTTCTGGACTTCCCCAACATCGGGAACAATCTTTCTGCATCTAGCCTGTCCAATCCCTTTAGGATTTTATACGTTTCAATCAGATCCCCCCTCAAACTTCTAAATTCCAACGAGTACAAGCCTAGTTCATCCAGTCTTTCTTCATATGAAAGTCCTGTCATCCCAGAAATCAGTCTGGTGAACCTTCTTTGTACTCCCTCTATGGCAAGGATGTCTTTCCTCAGATTAGGGGACCAAAACTGCACACAATACTCCAGGTGTGGTCTCACCAAGGCCTTGTACAACTGCAGTAGTACCTCCCTGCTCCTGTACTCGAATCCTCTTGCTATAAATGCCAGCATACCATTCACCTTTTTCCCCGCCTGCTGTACCTGCATGCCCACTTTCAATGACTGGTGTATAATGACACCCAGGTCTCATTGCACCTCCCCTTTTCCTAATCGGCCACCATTCAGATAATAATCTGTTTTCCTATTTTTGCCACCAAAGTGGATAACTTCACATTTATCCACATTAAATTGCATCTGCCATGAATTTGCCCACTCACCCAACCTATCCAAGTCACCCTGCATCCTTTTAGCATCCTCCTCACAGCTAACACTGCCGCCCAGCTTCGTGTCATCCGCAAACTTGGAGATGCTGCATTTAATTCCCTCATCCAAGTCATTAATATATATTGTAAACAACTGGGGTCCCAGCACTGAGCCTTGCGGTACCCCACTAGTCACTGCCTGCCATTCTGAAAAGGTTTATTCCCACTCTTTGCTTCCTGTCTGCTAACCAATTCTCTATCCACATCAATACCTTACCCCCAATACCGTGTGCTTTAAGTTTGCACACTAATCTCCTGTGTGGGACCTTGTCAAAAGCCTTTTGAAAATCCAAATATACCATATCCACTGGTTCTCCCCTATCCACTCTACTAGTTACATCCTCAAAAAATTCTATGAGATTTGTCAGACATGATTTTCCATTCACAAATCCATGCTGACTTTGTCCGATGATTTCACCGCTTTCCAAATGTGCTGTTATCACATCTTTGATAACTGACTCCAGCAGTTTCCCCATCACTGACGTTAGGCTAACCGGTCTATAATTCCCCCGTTTCTCTCTCCCTCCTTTTTTAAAAAGTGGGGTTACATTAGCCACCCTCCAATCCTCAGGAACTAGTCCAGAATCTAACGAGTTTTGAAAAATTATCACTAATGCATCCACTATTTCTTGGGCTACTTCCTTAAGCACTCTGGGATGCAGACCATCTGGCCCTGGGGATTTATCTGCCTTTAATCCCTTCAATTTACCTAACACCACTTCCCTACTAACATGTATTTCGCTCAGTTCCTCCATCTCACTGGACCCTCTGTCCCCTACTATTTCTGGAAGATTATTTATGTCCTCCTTAGTGAAGACAGAACCAAAGTAATTATTCAATTGGTCTGCCATTTCCTTGCTCCCCATAATCAATTCACCTGTTTCTGTCTGTAGGGGACCTACATTTGTCTTTACCAGTCTTTTCCTTTTTACATATCTATAAAAGCTTTTACAGTCAGTTTTTAAGTTCCCTGCCAGTTTTCTCTCATAATCTTTTTTCCCCTTCCTAATTAAGCCCTTTGTCCTCCTCTGCTGAACTCTGAATTTCTCCCAGTCCTCAGGTGAGCCACTTTTTCTGGCTAATTTGTATGCTTCTTCTTTGGAATTGATACTATCCCTAATTTCTCTTGTCAGCCACGGGTGCACTACCTTCCTTGATTTATTCTTTTGCCAAACTGGGATGAACAATTGTTGTAGTTCATCCATGCAATCTTCAAATGCTTGCCATTGCATATCCACCGTCAATCCTTTAAGTGTCATTTGCCAGTCTATCTTAGCTAATTCACGACTCATACCTTCAATATAGAATACCCCCAGTAGCGTAACTGCTCCCTTCAACAGAGGGATCTAGGAATAATGGTGCATAGTTCCCTGAAGGTGGAATCTCATGTGGATAGGGTGGTGAAGAAAGCTTTTGGTATGCTGGCCTTTATAAATCAGAGCATTGAGTACAGGAGTTGGGATGTAATTTTAAAATTGTACAAGGCATTGGTAAGGCCAAATTTGGAGTATTGTGTACAGTTCTGGTCACTGAATTATAGGAAAGATGTCAACAAAATAGAGAGAGTACAGAGAAGATTTACTAGACTATTACCTGGGTTTCAGCACCGAAGTTACAGAGAAAGGGTGAACAAGTTGGGTCTTTATTCTTTGGAGCGTAGAAGGTTGAGGGGGGACTTGATACAGGTATTTAAAATTATGAGGGGGATAGATAGAGTTGACATAGATAGGCTTTTTCCATTGAGAGTAGGGGAGATTCAAACAAGAGGTCATGAGTTGAGAGTTAAAGAGCAAAAGTTTAGGGGTAACACGAGGGGAAACTTCTGTGCTCAGAGAGTGGAGGCTGTGTGGAACGGGCTTCTAGTAGAAGTGGTAAAGGCAGGTTTGATGTTGTCATTTAAAGTAAAATTGGCTAGTTATATGGACAGGAAAGGAATGGAGGGTTAGGGCTGAATGCAGGTCAGTGGGACTAGGTGAGAGTAACCGTTTGACATGGACTAGAAGGGCCAAGATGGCCTGTTTCCGTGCTGTAATTGTTATATGGTTATATAATAATCTTGACTCAACGTACTTCTCGGAAAGAAGCAAATAAGTGGGTTGTCGAAGAGGCACAGAGCTACAGTGGTCCTGTATTAAATAGGAAGCCCTGCAGTCTGTCAGGAGGTTTTCTGTCCCTGTTTGCCAAAGCTGGTCTGTAAGAATAGATGCTGAGTGAATCCAGGATAGCATTTTCCTGTAACAAGTGGCAGACGCAGCTGGATCGTTGCAACACCCTCTCCGAGCCACAGAAAGGAAAGTGGTCCTAAAATAAGATGAGCAACCAAAAAAAAGACAGACCAGTAGTGGGGACAGTCCCGGCAGTGCTGTGTCATGGACTCTCCAGGTTTGATGCAGGCAAAACCTGGAATTGTATATGAATACTGTGTTCGTATAGACTTCTAAATGTAGATGGAACAGGCTCCATTTTCGTTGCTGCTTATTATCTCAAAGAATGGTTTTGAAATGTATGAAGAGGTGCTGTACCTGATTTGTAGAACAGACTAAAATGAGCCTGAGGATTTGAAAATGGGTTTTAGATTTCTTCATCAATGGTCATTGAGTTGCAGGTGGAATTATTCAACCCTGATGCAGTGGGGTGGAAGATGTGTGCAGGGAGAGGCTGATGAACGTGGAGCACTCTAAAATGAAGTTGCATACAAGACTTGAAAAATCAGGTGAACAAAAGTGAGGAAAGCTGTTTTCTAAAATGTTGGTTATGTGTTTCTTAAACACAGAATTAGCTATGACAGCTTCTCGGCCAGGGGTTTCCAAGCCGGGGTCCATAGACCCCTTGGTTAATGGTAGGGTTCCATGGCATAAAAAAGGCTGAGAACCCCTATTCTAGGTGACTTACAATTGGACCAATAATTGCCAAACATTTAGTGTTCTCAATGTTGTTCCTTTGGCTTAGCCCAACCACACAGATCCATGGCACAGTAGTGTTCAGGCTCAGACGTATTGTGTTACTCTTTAGCATATGGTTAGTCTTCTGAATAATTTTGCATGTGTTTTCTGGATCATGTGCCTCTGTTTATAGAAACAGAAAACAAGAACTAGACCACAAGTACAATGCATCACAGACACATAACAGCATTCACAAGAAGGACATAAATTATACAAATAAAAGTCCAAAGTGGTTGAAGTAGTCCTAGTGTTGCTATAACTAAGGTAGTGATCATGGGGTTGTGCAGGTTGGATTGAAAACAAAATGACTGAAGGAAAGTTGTTCTTGAACCTGGTGAGGCTTGAGACTTCTGTACCTCCTGCCCAGTGGTGGCCGTGAGAAGATGGAGTGGCCTGGATGATGAGGCAGGGGGTCTTTGGTCTTGCCTTCTTGAGTCAGCACCTCCCCAGTGGTGGGGAATGTTGTGCCTGGGTTGTGTCCACTACTGTCTGCAGCTTTTTACTGGAAGTGTGCATTCAGATTGCTATACCAAGCCACGATGCAACTAGTCAGAATACTTTCAACAGTACATCTGTGGAAGTTTGTTAGCCATTAGCAAACCTCCATAACGTTCCAAAAAAGCATGGCTTCCCCACATCAGAATTTTGTTATTTTCAATAAGGTTCCCTCTTATTCTTCTGAACTTTAGGAATATAAACCTAGCTGACCAGTTCTGTCCTCATTCTCCAGTCCTAACATCTCAGCAATCAGTCTGACAACCTGGCACTGCTCTCCCTGCATGGTAAGAAGATCCTTTCTAAGTAAGGAGACCAGAATGGTACACAGCACTCCAGGTCTAGTCTCATCTTCATAGAAAGAACATGTGGTCTTGTTTTTAAGTATTCTTTCCATGAAGGCAGCTATGCCTTTTTCCTTGCTGACTTACTGCCTCTTTATATTTGCCTTAGGGTCTGAATCATGAAAGAGAGCTGTTACTGTCCCCATGATATGAATACATTGTCCAATACATTTTGGGCACATCCCTCCCTTTCATTGGTAGTGTCTACAGGAAGTCCTGCCTCAAGAAGGCAACATCCATCATCAAAGATCTCCAGCATCTTCTCGCAGCTGCCATTGGGCAGGAGGTACAGAGGTCTGGAGTTCCCACCCAACCTGATTCGAGAATGTCTGTTTCCTTTCAACCGTTCTGTTCTTGAACCAACCTGCACAACCCTAATAACTGCAGTTTAGCAACACTATGGTCCCTGCACTAAAGTGGGCTTCTGTTCAAATTGTTCTTTCTCGTAAAAATGGTGTATAATTTAGGTTTCATTTTCTTATGTATACTGCCATGCGCTTGTAATGCTATTGCAAGATTTCCATTGCTCCTGTGAGTGCACACTTGTGCATATAACAGTAAACTTGACTTTGACTTTTTACGTTTGTGGCTTTTATTAAGTAATCTTCTGTATATTACAGGTGCAGAAAGATGTTGCATCTGTACCCCCGTGGAAGTGAAGAGTACTGAGAGCCATTTCCCATTATTTTAGGAGATGGAGTACAATAGAGCCATACTGGGTGATTACTACGGAGAAATTATGGAATACTGGATTATTTTAATGAATGTGGACATCATTTTTCCTTTAATTAAATTGCTGATTTTATTTCTGAATGTGTGTGTTGCACTACGAGAACCAACAAAAAAAATAGTAGCCTTGTAATCCAATGACTTTATCTATAGCTGGACTGAGCAGATCTATTTATTGATCTGTAGACAATGTGCTGACAAAACTCTGTCCTTTTGACAAACAAGAATAACCTTGGAAGCATTGGATTAAGAAATTAGACAAAAGCCCACTGGGGTGGTGAAATTGGATCTTGGCCAGACCAGTATTCCAAGCTTTTTCAAACATGGACAATCTGTTTTGTGCTAAACTTGATAATGTGAGTTTGCAATTATATAGTGATGTAAGTAATGGCAGTGATGACCTCAGATGTAAACAATGACCCACACAACACTGGATTCTTAATCATAATAAAAAAGCTTCTGCTGGACAAATGGTTGGTGTTACTGCTGGAATTTCACTGAATTTTGCTTGTCTGATGAACATTTCACAGTTAGGATATCTTTTGCCACGATTCTCCAAGTTGAAGCACTCGACTTACTGCACTTCAATTCAAAAATCAGGTAAAAAAAAAATTAAAAGGTCTTCTCACTACTCTTAAAGATGCCGTAGGCCCGTCGTATCCAATGCGGATCCCAGAGGGCTAATCCTATTAGTCCCATTCTCTCTTATTTCTCTCCCCTCTCCCTGTAATTTATTCTGTCTCTCACATGCCTTTGATTCTTTTTGTAATTAACTTACAGCAATGGGTAATTTGCAAGAGCCAATTAACCCTTCTCAGGATGTGGTGGAGATAACATGCGATTGCAGAAAGAATGTGCAGACTCCACGTGGCAACATCCAAAGTCAATTTCAAGCTGGTGTTGCTGCCAGGTGATGTGATTTTCACAGCTGATGATGTGAATGAATGTTCATTGCGGAGCTAGATTTTAGGGGGAGTGCCTGAGCTGAAGTTTGTTTAAAAAAAAGTTTAAATTGGTAGTGCAAGCTGATGAAACCGTTGAAGAACATGCAATCCTCAGCTTTATAAAAAGTTGAAAAGCATGGAAGTTATGCATCAACTTCAAAACAAAGCACTAACCAGGTGTCAGTTTTGGAGGCTACGCATTAGAAAGAGTATCTAGGCTTTGGCAGAGGTGCAGAAAAGTTTCACTGGAATACCATCACCGTGATGAATTTGTGTGATATGGTGAGATGAGAGAAGTGACGGTTATCCTGCTCAGAGGTAAGGTTCAAGCGTGCCGAGTTTCTGGAAAGCTAATGAGGGACTCTTCCCATTGGCAAAAGGGTTATTGATCAGTGGAGGCAAATTTAAGTTGAGTTGTAAGCACTAGAAGCGTGATGAGATTGTTTCCACACCAGTCTAAGATTTCTTGCCTACAAGATAAATGGAAATGGATTCAATAGTAATTTTCGGCAGGGAGAGGGAACCCAATAGCATGAATGGCAGCGATGCTTCACTACCAATTGAACTCAATGCCTTCTATGCATGCTTTGAAAGGGAGAACACAGCTACAGCTGTGAAGATCCCTGCTGCACCTGATGACCCTGTGATCTCCGTCTCAGAGGCCGATGTTAGGCTATCTTTAAAGAGCGTGAACCCTCTTAAGGCAGAAGGTCCCGATGGAGTACCTACTGAGGCTCTGAAAACCTGTGCCCACCAACTCAAGGACATTTTCAACCTCTCACTGCTATGGGCAGAAGTTCCCACTTGCTTCAAAAAGGCAACAATTATACCAGTGCCAAAGAAGAATAATGTGGGCTGCCTTAATGACTATCGCCTTGTAGCGCTCACATCGACAGTGATGCAATGCTTTGAGAGGTTGATCATGACTGGACTGAACTCCTGCCTCAGCAAGGACCTGGACCAATTGCAGTTTGCCTATCATCACAATAGGTCAACGGCAGACGCAATCTCAATGGCTATCCACACGGCTTTACACCACCTGGACAACACAAACAGCTACGTCAGGATGCTGTTTATCAACAAAAGCTCAGCATTTAATACCATCATTCCTGCAATCCTGATAGAGAAGTTGCAGAACCTGGGCCTCTGTACCTCCCTCTGCAATTGGATTCTCGACTTCCTAACTGGAAGGCTACAATCTATGTAGATTGGTGATAAGAGATCGTTCTCACTGATGATCAACACTGATGCACCTCAGGGGTGTGTGCTTAGCCCACTGCTCTACTCACTATATACATATGACTGTATGGCTAGGCATAGCTCAAATACCATCAAAAAATTTGCTGACGATACAACCATTGTTGGTAGAATCTCAGGTGGTGATGAGAGGGCGTACAGGAGTGAGATATGCCAACTAGTGGAGTGGTGCCGCAGCAACAACCTGGCACTCGACATCAGTAAGACGAAAGAGCTGATTGTGGACTTCAGGAAGGGTAAAACGAAGGAGCACATACCAATCCTCAAAGAGGGATCAGAAGTGGAGAGAGTGAGCAGCTTCAAGTTCCTGAGTGTCAAGATCTCTGAGGATCTAACCTGGTCCCAACATATCGATGTAGTTATAAAGAAGGCCAGACAGCGGCTATACTTTATTAGGAGTTTGAAGAGATTTGGCATGTCAACAGATGCACTGAAAAACTTCTACAGTTGTACCGTAGAGAGTATTCCGATAGGCTGCATCACTGTCTGGTATGGAGGGACTACTACACAGGACCAAAAGAAGCTACAGAAGGTTGTAAATCTAGTCAGCCCCATCTTGGGTATTAGCCTACAAAGTGCTCAGGACATCTTCAGGGAGTGGTGTCTCAGAAAGGCAGCTTCCATTATTAGGGAACTCCAGCATCCAGGGCATGTCCTTTTCTGACTGTTACCATGAGGTAGGAGATACAGAAGCCTGAAGGCACATGCTCAGTGATTCAGGAACAGCTTCTTCCCCTCTGCCATCCAATTCCTAAATGGACATTGAATCTTTGGACTGTATTTTTTAATATACAGTATTTCTGTTTTTGCACGTGTCTTAAAATCTATTCAATATACATATACCATAATTGATTTACTTTTTAAAAAAAATTATTTATTATTATTTTTTTCTCTGCTAGATTATGTATTGCATTGAACTGCTGCTGCTAAGTTAACAATTTTCACGTCAAATGCCAGTGATAATAAACCTGATTCCAATTCTGATTTATGCAATCAATAAATTTTTCTTGCTCAGCATCTGTTGTATTGCCAATGAGGAAATTAGGTATATTGTTTGGGAAGTTACTGATTAAGAATCAGCAATACAGGAGAGTCTGATGAGACACTGGGAAAGGGATTCCTGCTTAGACGTTTACTAAGAATGGAAGTTTTCCCACGTAATGTGAGATGTGGCAGGAACCACTGCATATTTTAAATATAATTTGGATAAATAATCTGCTATACTTTCTAATACCACTAAATGTCTCGGGAAATGTATCTACCATATGTCTACCATATCACTTTTCCCTATTATGAAAAAAGGTTTTTGTTTTGTAAAACCTGTTGTCTTTGCCAACATATATGAATCTTGAATCATCTTCTCCCACACCACTTCTTCAAAACAGGATTACCTTCCAGTAGTACATTATGTTATTCCATCTAACTAGCGGGAGTATTCAAGGACATTTTCAACCTCTCACTGCTACGGGCAGAAGTTCCCACTTGCTTCAAAAAGGCAACAATTATACCAGTGCCTAAGAAGAATAATGGGATTAGATTAGATTAGATTATGAGGACACTCAGTCCTCGTTTATTGTCATTTAGAAATGCATGAATTAAAAAATGATACAATGTTCCTCCAGAAAGATGTCACAGAAACACAGAACAAACCAAGACTAAAACTGACAAAACCACATAATTATAACATATAATTACAACAGTGCAAAGCAATACCCTAATTTGATAAAGAGCAGACCATGGGCACGGTAAAAAAAAAAGTCCCAAGTCCCGATAGCCCCATCATCTCACGCAGACGGAAGCGCTGCAAACTTGCCAATGCATTGGAAGCACCCGACCGCAGCTGACTCTGAGTCCGTCCAAAAACTTAGAGCCTCCGACACTGAGCACCGAGCACCATCTCTGCCGAGTGCTTCGACCCTGCCCCAGCCGCCGAGCAACAGGCAAAGCTGAGGACTTGGGGCCTTCCCCTCCAGAGATTCTGGATCACACAGTAGTAGCGGCAGCGAAACAGGCATTTCAGAAGTTTCACCAGATGTTCCTCCGTGCTCCCACGTCTGTCTCCATCAAACCAGGATTGTGCATGGCACCCTACTTGACAGATAACAGATATCATTCACTGGAGTGGCTGCTGCGAGCTGTGTCACACCGCCATCTTCTCCTCCCTCTGTGAGCTGCCTAAATGACTATCGCCCGGTAGCACTCACATCGACAGTGATGAAATGCTTTGAGAGGTTGGTCATGATTAGACTGAACTCCTGCCTCAGCAAGGACCTGGACCCATTGCACTTTGCCTATTGCCACAATAGGTCAACGGCAGACACAATCTCAATGGCTCTCCACACCAGCCTTAGACCACCTGGACAATACAAACACCTACGTCAGGATGCTGTTCAGTTACTATAGCTCAGCATTTAATACCATCATTCCCACAATCCTGATTCAGAAGTTGCAGAACCTGGGACTCTGTACCTCCCCCTGCAATTGGATCCTCAGCTTCCTAACCGGAAGACCACAATCTGTGCGGATAGGTGATAACATATCCTCCTCGCTGACAATCAACACTGGTGCACCTCAGGGGTGTGTGCTTAGCCCACTGCTCTACTCTCTAAATACCCATGACTGTGTGGCTAGGCATAGCTCAAATACCATCTATAAATTTGCTGATGATACAACCATTGTTGGTAGAATCTCAGGTGGTGACGAGAGGGCCTACAGGAGTGAGATATGCCAACTAGTGGAGTGGTGCCGCAGTAACAACCTGGCACTGAACGTCAGTAAGACGAAAGAGCTGATTGTGGACTTCAGGAAGGGTAAGACGAGGGAACACATACCAATCCTCATAGAAGAGGAGAGAGTGAGCAGCATCAAGTTCCTGAGTGTCAAGATCTTTGAGCATAAAACCTGGTCCCAACATATTGATGTAGTTATAAAGAAGAAGGCAAGACAGTGGCTGTACTCTATTAGGAGTTTGAAGAGATTTGGCATGTCAACAAATACACTGAAAAACTTCTATAGTTGTCAGCATTCTGACAGGCTGCATCACTGGTATGAGGGGACTACTGCACAGGATTGAAAGAAGCTGCAGAAGGTTGTAAATTTAGTCCGCTGCATCTTGGGCACTAGCCTACAAAGTACCCAGGACATCTTTAGGGAGCGGTGTCTCAGAAAGGCAGCGTCCATTATTAAGGACCTCCAGCACCCAGGGCATGCCCTTTTCTCACTGTTACCATCAGGTAGGAGGTACAGAAGCCTGAAGGCAGACACTCAGTGATTCAGGAACAGCTTCTTCCCCTCTGCCATCCGATTCCTAAATGGACATTGAATCTTTTTACCTCACTTTTTTTTAATATTGTGTTGGGCATGCGGCCAAGTGGTTAAGGCATTCGTCTAGTTACCTCAAGGTCGCTAGTTCGAGCCTCAGTTGTGGCAGAGTGTTTGTGCCCTTGAACAAGGCATTTAATCACACATTGCTCTAGTGTTTGTGCAAGGAGTGGCGCCCCACACAGACTTCCAATCTGCACCTTGTAAGGCATGAAAATGCCCAACGCAGGCCTCTCATAGTCTGAGTCGAAGTTCCCTCCCGTTCCCCTTTTTTAATACACAGTATTTCTGTTTTTTCACTTTTTAAAATCTATTCAATATACGTATACCATAATTGATTTACTTATTTATTACTTTTTTTCTCTGCTAGATTATGTATTGCATTGAACTGCTGCTGCTGCTAAGTTAACAAATTTCACGTCACATGCTAGTGATGACAATTCTGATTCTGAGTATATCTGAAGGTGAGAGCATTGCAGGACTGTGGAAGTCCAGGGAAGAGGAGTCTGTAGGCGGCTCTTCTTTCAGCAAAGTGCTAACCCCTGTGCAGTGAGGTGAATTCCCTGTGAGGGACAAAAATCCAATCTCAGTAGATGTGGACTTGACTTGAAATAATCCCCAAAAAAACCACTACCGGTGCTGGAAATGAGAGAAACCAAAATGCTGGAAGAACTCAGTGGGCCAGGGAGCTATCTTGGACAGAGGTTTCCATGTTTCATAACCACACTGGAGAACATGTGGCTCTTTGAGTCAATAAAAAATTCCAGCAGTGCAGGTAATGGCAACTCCTTCTGTGAGCCAAATTAATCAATAATTTGAATGCCAAGATATAGTTTTTAAGGTGCAGAATTGTGAGGGTGAAGTTGAGGTCTCATCTGGGATGGCTCTGGATTGGTAGCTGGGGTTGGAGGTAAGACCTCTGAATATCTTTCGATGGAGCAGAGTCTGCAGTTGTGCATCAAGATATGCAGAAAAGATATGGCCAGGAAATGTCTTAAACTGGGTTTGCAACAGAGGCAGAAAATGAACTGCAATCATT
This sequence comes from Mobula hypostoma, assembly GCF_963921235.1. Lineage (NCBI taxonomy): Eukaryota > Metazoa > Chordata > Chondrichthyes > Myliobatiformes > Myliobatidae > Mobula > Mobula hypostoma. The sequence goes on from NC_086104.1 coordinate 107,241,376, forward strand.
TGCACTTTGATGTGATTCGGGGAACTGTGGCAAAGCAAGTGATACACTTCTAAACGAGATAAAATGATAGGGTTGCTGAAGAGCCAGCTGGAAATAATGTATATCTCTAGCTCTGAATCTGCCCTGTGGGAATGTCTTTGATCTGAACTGTTAACTGCTTCTCTCTTACCAGACTGGCTGCTATTTCAAATTTCCAATATCTGAATTTTTTTTTAATTTTCAAGGTAGGCTTGTAATTTGTGGTTGTGTGGAACGACAGTGACAAAAATTTGAATAAGATGAATGGTTAGCAGTCTTTTCCACAGGGTAGGGGATTCTGCCTGTCCAGAGGGCATAGGTTTATGGTGAGAGGCAACAGATTTGAAAGGGACCTGAAGGACAACAACTTCACACAGTGGGAATATGGACTGAGCTGGCAGAGAATGTGGTGGAGGGTTGGGGGCAATGACAACATTTGGACAGGTACATAGATAGGAAAGTTTGAGAGCTAGGGTCCACAGACCCCTTGCTTATTAGTATTGGTCCATGGCATAAAAAATGTTGGGAACCCCTGGTTTAGGGAGGTATGGACCAAATGCTGGCAGACGGGACTAGTTTGGTCAGCATGATGCAGTAAGGTTCAGAGGAGGTTGGGTAGTGCAGGAAAGGAAGCTTCAGTCAGATGCCAAAAGCACAATGGAAAGACTAGGAGAGTGCAAGAGTGGAATTAAAAGGAAACTTAGGAAAACAAACAGAAGGCATAGGAACACATTGGCAAGTAAAATCAAAGGTATTCCAAATATGCTCAATAAGTACTTGATCAGGCTAAGGAAAAATATAGGCAGCATGGAGTAAACGAGGTGCTCAAGGAATATAAAAAATGTAAAAAGAATCTTAAGAAAGAAATTAGAAAAGCTAAAAGAAGATATGAGGTTGTTTTGGCAAGTATGGTGAAAATAAATCCAAAGAGTTTCTACAGTTATATTAATAGCAAAAGGATAGTGAGGGATAAAATTGGTCCCTTAGAGAATCAGAGTGAACAGCTATGTATGGAGCCAAAAGAGATGAGGGAGATTCTGAACAATTTCTTTTCTTCAGTATTCACTAAGGAGAAGGATTTTGAATTGTGTAAGGTAAGGGAAACAGGTAGGGAAGTTATGGAAACCATGATGATTAAAGAAGGGGAAGTATTAGCACTTTTAAGAAATATAAAAGTGGGTAAGTCTCCGGGTAAGTCTCTGACAAGATATTCCCTAGGACCTTATGGGAAGTTAATGTGGAAATAGCAGGGGCTCTGACAGAAATATTTCAAATGTCATTAGATACGGGGATGGTGCCAGAGGATTGGCGTATTGCTCATGTTGTTCCATTGTTTAAAAAGGGTTCTAAGAGTAAACCTAGCAATTATTGGCCTGTAAGTTTGACGTCAGCGGTGGGTAAATTGATGGAAAGTATTCTTAGAGATGGTGTATATATAATTATCTGGATAGACAGGATCTAATTAGGAACAGTCAACATGGATGTGTGCGTGGAAGGTCATGTTTGACAAATCTTATTGAATTTTTTGAAGAGGTTACTAGGAAAGTTGATGAGGGTAAAGCGGTGGATGTTGTCTATATGGACTTCAGTAAGGCCTTTGACAAGGTTCCACACAGCCGGTTAGTTAGGAAGGTTCAATTGTTAGGTATTAATATTGAAGTAGTAAAATGGATTCAGCAATGGCTGGATGACAGATGCCAGAGAGTAGTAGCGGATAACTGTTTGTCAGATTGGAGGCCGGTGATTAGTGGTGTGCCCCAGGGATCTGTACTGGGTCTAATGTTGTTTGTCATATACATTAATGATCTGGATGATGGGGTGTTAAATTGGATTAGTAAGTATGCAGATGATACTAAGATAGGTGGAGTTGTAGATAATGAAGTAGGTTTTCAAAGCTTGCAGAGAGATTTAGGCCAGTTAGAAGAGTGGGCTGAAAGATGGCAGATGGAGTTTAATGATGATAAATGTGAGGTGCTACATTTTGGTAGGACTAATCAAAATAGGACATACATGGTAAATGGTAGGGCATCGAAGAATGCAGTAGAACAGAGGAGTCCAATGGTGCATAATGGTGCATAGTTCCCTGAAAGTGGAATCTCATGTGGATAGGGTAGTGAAGAAAGCTTTTGTTATGCTGGCCTTTATAAATCAGAGCATTGAATATAGGGAGTTGGGATGTAATGTTGAAATTGTACAAGGCATTGGTAAGGCCAAATTTGGAGTATTGTGTACAGTTCTGGTCACCAATTTATAGGAAAAAGGTCAACAAAATAGAGAGAGTACAGAGAAAATTTACGAGAATGTTACCTGGGTTTCATCACCTAAGTTACAGAGAAAGGTGAACAAGTTGGGTCTTTATTCTTTGGAGTGTAGAAGGTTGAGGGGGGACTTGATAGAGGCATTTAAAATTATGAGGGGGGATAGATAGAGTTGATGTGGATAGGCTTTTTCCATTGAGAGTAGGGGAGATTCAAACAAGAGGACATGAGTTGAGAGTTAAAGGGCAAAAATTTAGGAGTAACATGAGGGGGAACTTCTTTACTCAGAGTGGTAGCTCTGTGGAACGAGCTTCCAGCAAAAGTGGTTGAGGCAGGTTCGATGTTGTCATTTAAAGTTAAATTGGATAGCTATATGGACAGGAAAGGAATGGAGGGTTATGGGCTGAGTGCAGGTTGGTGGGACTAGGTGAGAGTAAGCGTTCGGCACAGACTAGAAGGGCCGATATGGCCTGTTACCGTGCTGTAATTGTTATGTGGTTGTATGATTAAAAAGTAGACTATATTTAGGGATAAAAACTTGAATGTGAACATTCTTGATGAATATTTTCATAGCTCCAACCAAGTGGGGGATGGTGTCACTGTCAAAGTTAATTAAGTGAGTGTGTAATGTGGGCTGTGATTCACATCATCAAGTGGGGAGTAGTAGGAGGATTCAGGACAAAATAAAATACATGATTCAGCTTTAATTGAAGAATGGAAGGAAATTGGAGAATTAAGTACTACTTGTAAATGTAGAGACTCTGATTACCATTTGCAAACCCTCTCCCTTCCTGAGGACGGATGAGGTGTTCATATTGTACAACTGTTTGAAAAGGGTGAAGGAATAAACAGTAATTACCGGCCAGTTTTTAAACTTCAAGAGCGAGCAAGTGGTTGCATTTCATTCTAAGAGAAGGGGGAGCATGGTTTGATCTGACTAGCAACTGAACTCCTTGAAGAAGTGTTTTAGAATGTTAATGAAGGCAGTGTATTTGATGCAGTCTATAGCAACCCATGTGGCAGGCTAGTCGAGATGTGTAGAGGACCGTGGGATCTAAGAGAAGACAAATTGGATCCTTCACTAGCTGAATGACAGAAATCAAAGGGCAATGGTTGACGGGTGGTCACTGAGATCTTGCCAACACATCCTGAAGGTACCAGTAGCAGAAGTCTGCTCCACAGTTCTATCCTGGCTGATTTATTAACCTTCTCTACACTGTTCTCCTGCCTTCTCTCTGTAACCTTTCACGCCCTTACTAATCAAGAACCTATCAACCTCCGCTCTATGACTTGGCCTCCACTGCTGGCTGTGGTAATGAATTCCACAGATTCACCATCCTCTGGCTAAAGAAATTCCTCACCACTGATCTAAAGGGCCATCCTTGTATTCTAAGGCTGTGTCCTCAGGTACTAGACTTGTCCACTATAGGAAACATTATCTCCATGTCACTCTGTCTAGCCTTTCACGATTTGATAGGTTTCAATGAGATGCATCCTCATTCTTTGAAACTGCAGCCACAGAACCATCAGAAGCTCCTCGTGCATTAATCCTCTCATTTGCGGGATAATGTGCATGAATCTCCTCTCCAATGCTAGCATATCCTTTTTCAGATAAGGGACCCAAAGCTGCTCACCAAGTGTGGTCTGGTGAATGCCTTATAGAGCCTCAACATTATATCCTTGCTTTTATATGCTAGTCTTGTGGAAATGGATGCTGACATTGCATTTGCCTTCCTTCCTACTGACTCAACCTGCAAGTTAACCTTTAGGGAATCGTGATGAGGACTCCCAAGTCCCTTTGCACCTCTGATTTGCGAAATTTTCTCACCTTTTAGAAAATAGTTTACGCCTTTATTCCTTCTGCTAAAGTATATGACCATACACTTGCCTACAGTGTATTCCATCTGCCATGTTGCCCATTCTCCCAATCTGCCTAGTCTTCATGCAGACTCCCTGCTTCCTCAATAACACCTGTCCCACCACCCATCTTTGTGCGTCTGCAAACTGTTGCACCTGGCATGGATACAACCACACTACTATAACTTGCTGATGTAGCCTGGACTAGTCTCTCAGCTCTTAAACCACACGAAACATCACACACCTGCTGTTTTCACAATGACATTCTTCCCAGGCAGGGTGGGGGTGACTGACAGCAGCCTGCTTCTTTATCCTGGACAGGTAAACATCCTGAAGTGATGGTAGACTGCAGCCAGTGCCTTTTTCTGTAGATTCTGAGAGGATGCTACACCAAACCAGACAGTCATGGGCAGGAGGTGTGAGGTGTGAGTTGTGGCCATGGCCTTGCACGGTGGTGTACTGCCAGGAGGGACGACATCGCAGCTTCCTTACATCTCCCACACCTCCCCTCACCCTCAAGCACCAAGCAGTCTTGACACCTTTCCCAGTCTCACACACACATCTAAGTCTTCTGTCCCTGCCCCTGCCCCTCTCCCCACTCCTTTCCACACTGTCTCCACAGGGGGTGCAGAATGAGGGTTAAGACAGTGTCAATAGCCAGTGCTGTCACATTTCCGCGCACCCCCCCACCTAAACTCTGAGCCATTCCATCCCACACTGGGATCTACTGGACACCATTCCCATGGGCAGGGGCAAAATCACACACTAATCCCGTTGTGGGGACACGGAGGACTATTGGGTTGGAAGATTAGTTGTTAAATCTGCACCCTAAATCTGCCATTCATGGGTGCCCCAGTCTCCCTCTTAACTATGGCTCAGAATGTCACAGTGCACGCAAATAAGTTGGTTTATTCAGGCCCTCTTACAGTGTGCACTGGGAGCACTTCGACTGAGAGCTCGAAAGTCTTTTCACTTTCACTGACCCAAGAATCTATTAGCAATTCATAAAATTTATTTTACAATAGTCAGATTCATCATTTTTCCACTTTTCTCTGTAGTATTTCAAGTTTGTTTTATCTTTGCAAGTTTTATCTCAAGCTGTCTGACAGACAGGACTTGGCCGGCCTTTGCCACACAGCAAGTTCACCCATTCTCCCTGTAACCGAGTGCTCCAAGGTTTGGCAGTGGCCTCCTGTCCCAATTAACTGGCATAGTGTCCCAAATAAATGAAAGGAATCCTGGCTATTTTCTCAATTGGCTTTTGTTCTTTAAGAGTTGTTCCAAATAAACATCTATTCTGATTAACCAATGGCCCAACTCATCTACTGTATATAATATTAATAAATAATATATATTATTTTTTATACTTCCTTCAGCTTCCACTTCGCCAAAGAAATCTATTCCATCCTTGCTAACCATTCTCTCTTGGTTGTGGTCCCTCATTCCAAAACCATTTCCAAGAATTGTTTCTAGACCATAAGACTCAGGAGCAGAATTAGGCCATTCAGCCCATTGAGTCTGCTCTACAATTCTATCTTGGCTGATTTATTATCCCTCTCAACCCCGTTCTCCTGCACTCTCTCTGTAACCTTTGAAGCCCTGACTGATTAAAAACCTATCAACCCCCGCTTTAAACAGACTCAATGACCCGACCTCCACAGCCGTCTGTGGCAATGAACTCCACAGATTCACAATTCGACCCTTGCTGAAGCCTCAAACCTTCATGACTTCTCCGTTTGTATATTCAGTACCCAGGAGTGTGTGCACGTTATTAACTGCTCCAACACTGATCTGCCTCACTCTTTTATAGTATCTCCAACCCACCAGATGGCACGACATGGGAGTGTGGTGAATACATTGCCTCACATTTCTCCACATCTGCATATGCCTGCTCATTTCACCAGTCTACCCCTCCATCTTGCCAACTGACCCCTCAGTCGAAAAGCAGGAGTCTTTTCACCAATCGCTGTGGTACCCACTCATCACAGCCTTCAACATGAGGAAAAACCATTCGTTCACACTCTTAACCGACCGCCTAACCACCAGTTCTCAATCTATATTACTACCAGGGGTGATTGATAAGTTTGTGGCCTGAGGTAGACGGCGTCAATTTTTGAAAACCTAGCACATTTATTTTTCCTACATTTACACACTTGAGTCCAGCGGTCGTGGAGCATACGGATCCCTTCTTTGTAGAAGTCGGCGTCTTGGACCTCCAGAAAGTGGTCCACAGCGGGGTGATTGATAAGTTCGTGGCCTAAGGTAGAAGGAGATGAGTTGTTAACTTCAAACTTTCTGCATTTTCATTCAGAGTTGAACTGCATGTGCATGTAACAAGAACTGTATAACTCATCTCCTTCTACCTTAGGCCACAAACTTATCAATCACCCGTGCTGTGGACCACTTCTACAAAGAAGGGATCCGTATGCTCCACGACCGCTGGACTAAGTGTGTACATGTAGGAGGGGGCTATGTTGAAAAATAACTGTGCCAGGTTTTCTAAAATTGACTCCTCCTACCTTAGGCCACGAACTTATCAATCACCCCTCGTATTTCACCCTTGACTCTGTGTGTTCTAACTTCATTCACCAGCCTCTTGATGGGACCATCAGAAAATCCAAAACCACCACATCCACTGATTCCCCTTTATGTAATTTACCAATGACTTCCCCAACAGGTAAACCAAACATGATTTTCCCTTCATAAGTACATACAAGCTGTATTTATTATTTTTCAAGGTGTCTTGTAATTTCTTCCTCCACTATAGATTCCCACACTTACCCACACATTGATTTCAGACTAACAACCTGGTCATTCCTCCCCCCCCCCGCCCTCATCCTCTCCTCCTCTTCCCCTCTACCCTCTCCTCCTCCCCCTCCCTCTCCCCCTCCTCCTCCCCCTCCCCACCTCCTTCCTCCTCCTTCCCCATCCTTCCCCATCCCTCCCCCTCCCCCCCTCAAATCACAGATCAACGCCTGTTTCCCTGCAGTCTAGAACCTTGCCATTCCACAACCTCTCGAGAGTTGGAAGATGATGATCAAAGTGTGCACTATCTCCATTGCCTCCTCTTTCTCACCGTGGGATGCAGACCGTCAGATCCTTAGATTTTCATCTGAGCAAGTTCTTCATGCTTTTCTGTGTCACACAAAACATTTGATCCCAGTGACACTTCGTTATTGTCTCCTGCTGAGCCACGTAAGGAGAGCTGTCAGAGCAAGAGAGAGACGTGTTGTTAGATCTGTTTCATGTGACTCACCTCCTGAGGAACAAGGCTTTTCCATCATCTGCAGGAACATAATGAACAACACCTCAATACTCAAGTAGTCCCAGTATCATCTCGAAAAAAAATGCTCATTAATTGGAAACCAGTGCAATGTTCTGATCGGACCATCTGCACAATACATTGTATTTACTTGCCAGACTCTCTGATGATGCCTTGGAAGCCATGACAAGGACAGCAGATGTAATGGAACACTACGCCCTTTACAAATTATACAATACCGCATATCACCAGCCCCCTTTCTAAGTCCTGAACTACCTTTCCAAATAGCACTCTCGGACCACCCGCATTAGCACTGCAGCAATCCAAAAAGATGGTTCCCCCCAATTAAAGACTCCTGATCAGGAATTCTGGATGGGCAATAAATAAAGGTAGGTCCTAATTAGACCATACTTGGAATATTGTATTCAGTTCTGGTCTCCTCAATATAGAAAAGATGTAGAAACTTTAGAGGGAGTGCAGAGAAGATGTATTGGGATGTTGCCCAGACTAGAGAGTATGTCTTATGAAGATAGGGTGCGTGGACTAGGGCTCTTTGGGGTGAAGGAGGATGAGAGGTGACTTGATAGAGGTGTACAAGATGTTAAGAGATATAGGTTAAGTAGATAGCCAGATACTTTACCCCAGGGCGGTGATAGCTAATATCCAGGGGGCATACTTTTAAAATGACTAGAGGAAGTTATAGCTGGGACATCAGAGGTAAGTTTTTTTTACACGGAGAATGGAGAATGCATGGAATGTCCTGCCAGGGTGGTGATGGAAGCAGGTATATTGGGGCACTCTGAGACAGGCACATGGGTGATAGAAAAATGGAGGGTTATGTAGGAAGGAAGGATTAGATTGGTCTTAGAATAGGTTTAAATTTTGCCACAACATTATGGGCTTAAGGGTCTTGCTGTGCAGTGGTGTTTATGTTCTAAAAACTAGCCTTGCATCAGTTTAATTAACCAGAGTAAACATTGCAACAGGGATTAGGGTTTAAAGCTGATGTTAATTCATTAAAGGAAGCAGGGGTTTGACAAAAGGCTCTCCCGTTTAGCTTTCTAACTGACTGGAGATGTTGTACCTAATATGGCATTCTATGTTAAAATGTCCCTCTATTTGGGTCACATTTGTGAAACCTGTGTATGGTTCTTGTTACCAATAGGAATGTGTAAAACATCTCTGGTAAGAGGCCACTTATCGTCGCAAAGTCTTGGATTTTGTTTGTAATTCATTGTTAAATTTGGCGTGCCGTCCAACTTCCTGACCCTAATCTCTAACACATCTGGTATTTGGAGAGCAGCACTTCAGCTGGAGGGAGAGCCTGGCGGGGTTACTCATCCAGCCTGTCCAGCCACCACCTACACCTCAGCTCCCAGGCTTCCTTCCCCCAGATGGCTGTTGACCTGTTTCTTTTCCTTTGAGGCTAAGTGTGGACTCCGTCCAGCCAGAGGAGCAGTTGGTATGATCTTCTCTCTGTGACACCAGCCACGAGAGCAGCACTTCTCCAGCCTCACAAAGTCTTTGGCTCCATCAACTATGGCACATCCTCCAATGCAGCTGTCCACAGGAATTCCCCTCCTTCTCGCACTTGCACCACCACAACATGCCGGCCACGGTACTAAGCACAGATCCACAACAGGATCGACCTGAGTGAAGATCAGTGAGAAATAGAACCATGTCATTGCCCCAATGCTTTCTCATTGCAGTGCAGTAGCTCAGCTCCAGCAGTCATCCCATGGGAGTGGAGCTGAACTTCAGCGCCAGTGGAATCTGTTCTGGCAGCCACCATGACACTCCACAACCAAGGTCGCTGGCTCCTCAGTCTCTGAGCTGCAGTGTGCAGACGATGTAGAGGTCACATCCAAATTATCATCAATGTTCACCAAACCTGTCCCAATGAGCCACTCTGCCCTTAGGCAGTAAAAGTCCACAATCAGACTAATCAAGATGAACCTCTTCCAATATTCCGGACCCACCTCTTGGCAAAGTCAGACATCACTTAGGGAATTTCCCCTCGCCTACACTCCATCAGAGCAGAGATCAGCAGGTCGGGCAGCATCCGTGGAAACGATCAGTCGACGTTTCGGGCCGGAACCCTTGGTCAGGTTCCAGCCCAAAACATCGACTGATTGTTCCCACGGATGCTGCCCGACCTGCTGAGTTCCTCCCGCGTGTTGTGAGTGTTGCTTTGACCCCAGCATCTGCAGAGCATTTTGTGTTAACCAGAGCAGAGATAACTGAGGGAGGGTGTCTGAAGCTCACAACTTCCGATGTGGCACCAAGCTCATTGCTCCTGTATATTCTTCTGAAACCAAGACTATCAACAACAGAAACTCAAGGCACTGGAGAAATCCCACCAGCAATATCTCTACAACATCCTCCAATTCAACCATTGTCAATGTCCTCTCCCAGGCTGACTTTCCAATCTTTGGGTATGTAGTTACTCCGAAGTACACTGAACAAGCCACATTATTCATACACCCAACGATACTCCTGAAACAGGCAGTGTGTTCCCAGCACTGTCACAGGGAGTCTTCACAGATAAAAGAGGAAAAGGTTTAAAGCTCCTTGAAAATGCAAGATTCCAGTAGTCTCCTGGGAACCCCTGGCCCGTGACCACAGTGGATTGCGTTGAGAACCTTGAGCCAGCAGACCAGGAGAACACAGCTATATATGGTTAATATTTCTGCAGTAAGTGTCATCTGTAAACCAAACTTAGTAAAAAACACCAGTTCAAAGAAACCCGGCTGGAACCTATCCATTGGTTAGCAAAGCCATAAAAAAAACTTATAATTTTATGGTTCCTTTTATGAGTCCTCTACACAGAGGTGCTATTGTAATATAGAAAGACACAACCAATCAGCATTAAGCAAACATTGGTGAGATCTGGCGTAAATCAGGGGATTGCTTTGTCAAGCACCTCCATTCCATCTGCAAAAAGCAGCATTTCCCAGCAGCCAACCATCTTAATTCTGATCCGCATTCCCAATGTCAGTCTATGGCCACCTCTTCTACCAGGATGAGGCCACTCTTGGGCTTGGAGGAACAACACCTCATATTCCTCCTAGGTAGCCTCCAACCTGATGGCATGAGCGTTGATTTCTCCTTCCGGAAATTTTTTCCCTGCCCCTTTTTGTATTTGCATAGTTTGTTCTCTCGCACATTGGGTTGTTTGTCCTGTTGGATGTGGTCTTTCATTGATTCTATTGTGTTTCTTGTATTTACTGGGAATAACTGCAAGGAAATGAATCTCATGGTTGTATATGTACTTTGATAATAGATTTACTTTGAACTTTCCCTCTTCTTTTATTCCCCAGTGTGACCTCTTACCTCTTCTCCCCTACCTATCACCTCCCCCGGCACACCTCCTCCTTCCCTTTCTCCCATGACCCACTCTCCTCTCCCATCAAATACCATCCCTTTGCCTTTTCCACCAATCGCCTGCCAGCTTCTTGCTTCATCCACCCTCCCCCACAAACCTGGCTTCACCTATCACCTTCCAGCTATCCTCCTTCCCCTCCCCCACTTCCTGATTCTGGCACGTTCACCCTTCTTTTCCAGTCCTGATGAAGCCACTCAACCGGAACAGTCAGCTGCTTGTCCATTTCCATAGATGCTGCCTGACCTGCTGAGTTCCTCCAGCACTTTGTGGGTGCTCCTCAGCATTAAACAAATTTCCAGGAGCATCACACAATGTTGTGGTAACAGTGACTGAATACCTCAAGTAGGAATTTTCCTGAGAGGTACCAGTTTCTTCTGTGGCATCTTGCAGTCTGTGGTCCCTGTCGTCAACAAGGACCAGGGTGGTCCGTGCAGGGGACACCACCACCTTGACAGGGTCTAAATCCTGCAGCTCGCTACCGGATAAGTCCTTGAAACTATTGGAAGGATATTGCTTCAGATTGAATTGTTGCTGATAGTATAATACGGGCAAGTGAAAGTTAATTTTATATTATAAACATAGTTTGATCAATATCTGTAATTACATTCTTGTTCAATGAGTAGGAAAATAGTGCAGGACAACACATTATGTTTGAGTCACTAAACATCTTTAAGTGCTGGTGCATAAAATCTGTCCAAGTTTTGTTTCTAAACTACAGAAACAATAAAAGGATAGGAGACTATTTAAAAACAGAACTGAACTTGACAAAACACTGGAGTCCCAGGAAGCAAGTGGTACTAGTGTTCACAATGGGCATTCAAAGGCAAAAAGGATGTAAGCCTCTTCCTTTGCAGTAAAGTAACTGTGCCTCATGGATAATGACTCAGAAACCACATGAAAACTCAGTGATGAGAGAATGAGAGGCTTGAGCGTGAGAACAGCCCGGGAAAGGACAGTTTACGAAGAGATCATGACATAAAGATGGTGTTGGATTTCACAGGCTTTTTACTTCAGTGTCCTTGTGATGCTTTGGTGAGAAGAGGTTTTCCACTGGAAGGCGGATGCTGTAAGGGAGTAATTGATGACAGTAGCTGCTTCCCCACGGGTGCTGCGACCCAGGTTTGATCAAGACCCTCGATGCTGTCCTTGTTGAGCCTGTACATTCTCCCTGGGACAATGTGTGTTTCCCCACATACACCGATGTCCTCCCACATTCTCCGGATATATTGGGTGGCAGGTTAAAGTCAAAGTCCCCTCCCATCCTTCCCACCATCTCTTTGACTTCCTACCGTCAGGCTGGAGGTACCACAACCAGAACTGTCAGGGTGACAGCCTCTTCCCCAGGCTGTTAGACTTCTGAACACCCTGCTGTCACCCAGGACACCCGTACGTCCTGTCTGAACACCCTGCCGTCACCCGGGACATGCGTACACCCCGTCTGAACGCCCTGCCGTCACCCGGGACACGTGTACACCCCATCTGAACGCCCTGCCGTCACCCGGGACACCCGCACACCCCGTCTGAAACACACACACACACACACACACACACACACACACACACATACACACAGAAACAGACTCACACACTCACACACAGAAACACACACAGTCACACGGGAACACACACACACACTCACACACAGAAACACACACACACACACACACACAGAAACACACACACACAGAAACACACATACACACACTGAAACACACACACACTCACACACACACACACACTCACACACAGAAATATACATGCACACACACACACACACAGAAACACACATTCACACATACAGAAACACACATGCACACACAGAAACACACACTCACAGGAACACACACACAGAGAAACACACACACACACAGAAACACACACACAGAGAAACACACATACACACACAGAAACACACACACACTCACACACACAGAAACACACACTGTCAGAAACACACACACTCACAGAAACACACACACACAGGAACACACACACAGAGAAACACACACACACACACAGAAACAGACACACACACACACACAGAAACACACACTCACACATACAGAAACACACACACACACACACACAGAAACACACACACACACACACACACACACACACACACAGAAACACAAAAACACAAACACACAGAAACACACACACACAGAATCACACACACACAGAATCACACACACAAACAGAAACACACACTCACACACACAGAAACACACACACTGAAACACACACACACAAACACACACAGAAACACACACACAGAAACACATACACAGAGAAACACACACACAGAGAAACACACACACACACACACATACACACAAACACACAGAAACATATGCACACTCTCACACACAGAAACACACACACACAGAAATACACACACAGAAACACACATGCATACTCACGCACAGACACACACACACAGAGAAACACACACACACAGAAACACACACTCACAGGAACACACACACACTCACACAGAAACACACACACAGAGAAACACACACACACACAGAAACACACACACAGAGAAACACACATACACACACAGAAACACACACACACTCACACACACAGAAACACACACTGTCAGAAACACACACACACTCACAGAAACACACACAGGAACACACACACAGAGAAACACACACACACACACACACACACACAGAAACAGACACACACACACACACACAGAAACACACACTCACACACACAGAAACACACACACACAGAATCACACACACAAACAGAAACACACACACACACACTCACACAGAAACACACACACACAAACACACACAGAAACACACACACAGAAACACATACACAGAGAAACACACACACAGAGAAACACACACACACACACACACACACATACACACAAACACACAGAAACATATGCACACTCTCACACACAGAAACACACACACAGAAATACACACACAGAAACACACATGCATACTCACACACACAGACACACACACACAGAGAAACACACACACACAGAAACACACACTCACAGGAACTCACACACACACTCACAGGAACGCACACACACACACACAGAAACACACACTCACAGGAACACACACACTCTCAGAAACACACACACACACTCACACACAGAGAAACACTCACACACAGAAACACACACACACACACACACGCACACATACAGAAACACACATACACACACTGAAACACACACACACTCACACACACACACACACATACTCACACACAGAAACAGACTCACACACACACACACAGAGAAATATACATGCACACACACACACAGAAACACACATTCGCACATACAGAAACACACATGCACACATAGACACACACACACACACAGAAACACACACTCACAGGAACACACACACACACAGAAACACACACACAGAGAAACACACACACACACACAGAAACACACACACACTCACACACACAGAAACACACACTGTCAGAAACACACACACACTCACAGAAACACACACACACACAGAAACACACACACACTCACACACACAGGAACACACACACAGAGAAACACACACACACACACACACACACAGAAACAGACACACACACACACACACAGAAACACACACTCACACTGAAACACACACACACACAGAAACACACACACACACACAGAAACACACACACACAGAAACACAGAAACACACACACACAGAATCACACACACAAACAGAAACACACACACACACTCACACACAGAGAAACACACACACTGAAACACACACACACACAGAAACACATACACAGAGAAACACACACACAGAGAAACACACACACACACATACACACAAACACACAGAAACATATGCACACTCTCACACACAGAAACACACACACACACAGAAATACACACACAGAAACACACATGCATACTCACACACACAGAAACACTCACACACACAGAAACACACACTGTCAGAAACACACACACACTCACAGAAACACACACAGGAACACACACACAGAGAAACACACACACACACACACACACACACAGAAACAGACACACACACACACACAGAAACACACACTCACACATACAGAAACACACACACACACACAGAAACACACACACACACACACACACACAGAAACACACACTCACACACACAGAAACACACACACACAGAATCACACACAGAAACAGAAACACACACACACACACACTCACACAGAAACACACACACACAAACACACACAGAAACACACACACAGAAACACACACACACACACACACACATACACACAAACACACAGAAACATATGCACACTCTCACACACAGAAACACACACACAGAAATACACACACAGAAACACACATGCATACTCACACACACAGACACACACACACAGAGAAACACACACACACAGAAACACACACTCACAGGAACGCACACACACACTCACAGGAACGCACACACACACACACACAGAAACACACACTCACAGGAACACACACACTCTCAGAAACACACACACACACTCACACACAGAGAAACACTCACACACAGAAACACACACACACACACGCACACACACAGAAACACACGCACACACACAGAAACACACATACACACACTGAAACACACACACACTCACACACACACACACTCACACACACAGAAACAGACTCACACACACACACACAGAGAAATATACATGCACACACACACACACACACAGAAACACACATTCGCACATACAGAAACACACATGCACACATAGACACACACACACACACACACACACAGAAACACACACTCACAGGAACACACACACACACAGAAACACACACACAGAGAAACACACACACACACACAGAAACACACACTCACACACACAGAAACACACACACACAGAATCACACACACAAACAGAAACACACACACACACACTCACACAGAAACACACACACACAAACACACACAGAAACACACACACAGAAACACATACACAGAGAAACACACACACAGAGAAACACACACACACACACACACACACATACACACAAACACACAGAAACATATGCACACTCTCACACACAGAAACACACACACAGAAATACACACACAGAAACACACATGCATACTCACACACACAGACACACACACACAGAGAAACACACACACACAGAAACACACACTCACAGGAACGCACACACACACTCACAGGAACGCACACACACACACACAGAAACACACACTCACAGGAACACACACACTCTCAGAAACACACACACACACTCACACACAGAGAAACACTCACACACAGAAACACACACACACACACACACGCACACATACAGAAACACACATACACACACTGAAACACACACACACTCACACACACACACACACATACTCACACACAGAAACAGACTCACACACACACACACAGAGAAATATACATGCACACACACACACAGAAACACACATTCGCACATACAGAAACACACATGCACACATAGACACACACACACACACAGAAACACACACTCACAGGAACACACACACACACAGAAACACACACACAGAGAAACACACACACACACACAGAAACACACACACACTCACACACACAGAAACACACACTGTCAGAAACACACACACACTCACAGAAACACACACACACACAGAAACACACACACACTCACACACACAGGAACACACACACAGAGAAACACACACACACACACACACACACAGAAACAGACACACACACACACACACAGAAACACACACTCACACTGAAACACACACACACACAGAAACACACACACACACACAGAAACACACACACACAGAAACACAGAAACACACACACACAGAATCACACACACAAACAGAAACACACACACACACTCACACACAGAGAAACACACACACTGAAACACACACACACACAGAAACACATACACAGAGAAACACACACACAGAGAAACACACACACACACAAACACACAAACACACAGAAACAAAAACACACACACACACACAGAAACACACACACACACAGAAAAACACACACACAAACACACATGCATACTCACACACACAGAAACACTCACACACACAGAAACACACACTGTCAGAAACACACACACACTCACAGAAACACACACAGGAACACACACACAGAGAAACACACACACACACACACACACACACAGAAACAGACACACACACACACACAGAAACACACACTCACACATACAGAAACACACACACACACACAGAAACACACACACACACACACACACACACAGAAACACACACTCACACACACAGAAACACACACACACAGAATCACACACAGAAACAGAAACACACACACACACACACTCACACAGAAACACACACACACAAACACACACAGAAACACACACACAGAAACACACACACACACACACACATACACACAAACACACAGAAACATATGCACACTCTCACACACAGAAACACACACACAGAAATACACACACAGAAACACACATGCATACTCACACACACAGACACACACACACAGAGAAACACACACACACAGAAACACACACTCACAGGAACGCACACACACACTCACAGGAACGCACACACACACACACACAGAAACACACACTCACAGGAACACACACACTCTCAGAAACACACACACACACTCACACACAGAGAAACACTCACACACAGAAACACACACACACACACGCACACACACAGAAACACACATACACACACTGAAACACACACACACTCACACACACACACACTCACACACACAGAAACAGACTCACACACACACACACAGAGAAATATACATGCACACACACACACACAGAAACACACATTCGCACATACAGAAACACACATGCACACATAGACACACACACACACACACACACACAGAAACACACACTCACAGGAACACACACACACACAGAAACACACACACAGAGAAACACACACACACACACAGAAACACACACACAGAGAAACACACATACACACACTGTCAGAAACACACACAC